>NW_027601731.1:0-80187 GCF_053455715.1 Rhinoraja longicauda
TCAAAGTACTCACGCACTGTTAATGTCTGAGTAGCAGGCTTACCGTGTGCCTCCCATTCATGGGACCTGTGGAAAGAGATTAGGAACAGCAATGTTTCAATATGAAGAGTTTTCAAGAGTGCAGAGCTGAAAGATGGATTGAAGGAGAAACAGAAACTGTCTTTGAATGATATTGGTGGTGAGACCACACTTGGACTATTGTGCAAAGTTCCAGTCACCCAACTACAGGAATTATTCCAACTAAATATATAGGAATAATTTCAACTATGGGAACCCCGTCATTAAGTTGGAAAGGGTACAGAAGAGATTCATGAGGATGTAACAGGGACAGGAGGGATTGAATGATATGGAGGGACTGGACAGGCTGAGGCTGTTTTCACTGGAGTGAAGAAGGCAATAAAGTGACTGCTTTCCCAGGGTTGGGGTGTCTAAAACATGAGGGCATAGGTTTAAGGTGAAAGGGGAAAGATTTAAAGGGGACCTAAGGGGCAATCTTTTCCACACAGACGGTGCTACATTTACGGAATAAGCTGACAGAGGTCATGTAGAGATGGATTTAAAAGACATTTGGACAGGCATATGGATAGAAATGTTTAGAGGAAGTTAAAAACAAGTTGGTGGAGGAACTTAGCAGACCAGACAGTATCTGCAGGGAGAAAATGGACTGATGACTTTTCAGATCAGGACCTTTCTCCAGTCTGAAGTCCAGGAACCAAAACATTATTTGTCCAGTTGGAAGGGGAGGGGTAGGGGTAGGGGTGGGGGTGGGGAGAGTGGGTGATGTCCATGGTGGGGGTGGGGGTGGGGAGAGTGGGTGATGAAGGAGAATGTCCATGGGAGGGGAGCGATGATGGGGGAGAATGTCCATAGGAGGGGTGGGGGCAGGGAGGGTGGGTGATGAGGAAGAGTGTCCGTGGGTGGGGAGGGGGTGGAGAGAGTGAGTGTTGGGGGAGAGTGTCAGTGGGAGGGGAGGGGTGATGGGGGAGAATGTCCACAGGAGGGGTGGGGTTGGGGAGAGTAGGTGATGAGGCACAGTGTCCATGGATGGGGAGAGTGGGTGATGGGGGAGAGTGTCCGTGGGAGGGGTGTAGAGAGTGGGTGGTGTGAGTGTCCGTTGAAGGGTGGGAAGGGGGTGGGGAGAGTGGGTGATGGGGCAGAGTGTCCATAGGAGGGGTGGGGATGGGGAGAGTGGGTGATGGGGGAGAGTGGGTGATGGGGGAGAGTGGTGGGGAGAGTGGGTGATGGGGCAGAATGGGTGATGGGGCAGAATGGTGGGGAGAGTGTCCGTGGGAGGGGATCCAGTGGGTTGGAGATTTGACTCATATGAAGGTACAGCACAGCAGTCAGTTATTTGGCTTACTGAGTCTGCACTGACCACCAAGCACCCATTTTATGATCAATTGCCCCATAGATTCTCCCCCTTAATTTATAGCAGCCAATTAACGTAGCCCTCACACATCTTTTGAATGTGGGAAGAATCCAGAGCACCCTTGGGAAGCCCACAGAATAACAGGGAGAATGTACAAACACAGGCAGAGGCAGATATCAGGATTGAACCAGGGGTTACTGGAGCCGTGTGGTGGTAGCTTTACTAGTTGTACCACTGTGCCACCTAAACCATTGAACAGACAAACTTTGGTGTTCAAACCCAAGGATTGCAGGTGTGCAGTACACAAGGTTGCCAGCACAGGTGTGCACAATATTTCCCTTCATTTGTCAGGCACTAAATAAGAACAGTGTTACAACTTTATCTATTGGTCAGGCCACACCTGGAGAACTGTATAATTCTGATCTAGGATTAGGCACCTGAATTATGAGGAACGACTGGATAGACAGCGTTAGCTTTCCCGGGAGTTGAGGAGGCTGAAGGGGACCCGGTGGACATGCACAAAGGTATGAGAGTAAGAGACAGAGCAGATAGTAGGAAACTAGATGGCTCACTTTTAGGAGAAGTGGGAAAAGATTTAGAGATCTGAAAATAACTTTTTCAAGAGAGGGTAGTTGGAATCTGAAACACACTGCTCGAGGCAGTGGAAGCAGTGACTCTCACAACATTTAGAAGTTAGAAGAGGATTGATGAGGGCAGTGTGGCCTGCTAAATTCAGCAAGGCCTTTGACAAGGTATCGCATTGTAAGCTCGGCTGGAAGGTTAGATCACATGGGATCCACGGCAAACTAGCCAATTGGTGAGAAAATTGGTTTGATGGCAAGAGCCAGAGGGTATAGTAAAGAGTTGTTATTCAGATTGGAGATCAGAAACCAGTGGTGTGCCACAGGGATCGATGCTGGGTCACTATTGTGGAATGACCGAATGGCCTAATTCTGCTCCAATCACTTATGACCTTGTCATGGCCCAGCTAATGTCCACATAGACAACGATCTTTAACCTCAATCAATCCTCTTGGTCACCTCTTTAAAAAACTGTCTGCTTTGTGAGATATGATTCCCTATGATTATCCCTGATCAGTCTTTATCTATCAACTGCTGGTAAATGATGTCCCTCAGAATCACCTGCAGTTACGTACCCACTACTGATGCAGGCTCACTCACCAGTGGTGCCCTGGCTTGTCCTTGGTGCCCTTAAATAACTGTACATTAGCCACCCTCCAGTCTACTGGAACTTCACCTGTGCCTAAAGATGATGGTAATATCTGTGCAAGGGCTCCACAATTTCTACCCGAGCTTTTCACAAGGTGCAAGTATACATTTGGTCAACCCCTGGGGATTTATCCACCTTAGGTACAAACCATTACCAAAGAGTGTCTTTGCCAGACAGTTCGGGCCAAACCTTGTCCAAATCAGGCTGTAAAGACTGAAAATAAACAAATTAACATTTTGTGTCAGGACAAGAGTGAAATAAAAACTGAAAATACAAGAAAGAGAACATCACATACCCTACACAGCGATAGCAGCTGGATTGCAATCAAGTTGAACAGCTATATGAAAACAGATGCAGGTATCTGGGAATAGGGTGGGATCTAATCCAGGGATTTGGGGGTTTGTAAATAAACAGATACTCAGGAATTACAGGTTGGAATCCAAGTGAGGATTTCCACATAATCTAACAGAAACCCAAAAGTTATGTGTAGACTTGAATATTGAGTCGTAGATTTATAGTTATAGAGTCATAGAGTGGTACAGTGTGGAAACAGGCTCTTCGGCCAAACTCGCCCATACCGGCCAACAGTGGCCCAGCTACCCTAGTCCCACTTGCTTGGTCCATAATACTCCAAACCTGCCCTATCCATGTACTTGTCCAACTGTTTCTTAAACGATGGGATAGTCCCAGCCTCAACTACCTCCTCTGGCAGCTTGTTCCATACACCCACTACCCTCTGTGTGAAAAAGTTACCACTCGGATTCCGATTAAATCTTTTCCCCTTCACCTTGAACCTATGTCCTCTGGTCCTTGAATCCCCTACTCTGGGTAAAGGACTCTGTGCATCTACCCGATCTATTCCTCTCATGATTTTATACACCTCTATAAGATCTCCCCTCATCCTCCTACGCTCCATGAAATAGAGACCCAGCCTAGTCAACCTCTCCCTATAGCTCACACCCTCTAGTCGTGGCAACATCCTTGTAAATCTTTTCTAAACCCTTTCAAGCTTGACAATATCTTTCCTATAACATGGTGACCAGAACTGAACACAATATTCTAAATGCGGTCTCACCAACGTCTTATAAAACTGTAACATGACCTTCGAACTTCTATACTCAATACTCTGACTGATGAAGGCCAAAGTGCCAAAAGCCTTTTTGATTACCTTATCTACCTGCGACGTGACCTTCAAGGAACCATGCACTTGTACTCCTAGATCCCTCTGCTCTGCAACACTACACAGAGGCCTACCATTTTACTGTGTAGGTTCTACCCTTGTTCGACGTCCCAAAATACAACACCTCACACTTCTCTGCATTAAATTCCATCAACCATTCCTCCGCCCACCTTGCCAATCGATCCAGATCCTGCTGCAATTGTTCACAACCATCTTCACTATCTGCAAAACCACTAACTTTGGTGTCATCAGCAAATTTGATAATCTTGCCCTGTATGTTCTCATCCATTGATGTAGATGGGAAACAGTAATGGGCCCAGCACCAAACCCTGAGGCACACCACTAGTCACAGGCCTCCATTCTGAGAAGCCACCTTCCACCATCACCCTCTGCCTCCTTCCATGGAGCCAATTAGCTATCCTTTCAGCTATCTCTCCTTGGATCCCATGAGATCTAATCTTCCAGAGCAGCCTACCATGTGGAACCTTGTCGAACACCGTACTGAAGTCCATTAACACAACTTCTACAGCTCTGCCCTCATCAACATTTTTGCTCACGTCTTCAAAAAAATCAATCAGAATTCTGAGACATGACCTCCCCACGTACAAAACCATGCTGACTATCCCTAATTAGCCCTTGCCCATCCAAATGCCTGTATATTCTATCCCTCAGAATACTCTCCAGTAACTTACCAACTACAGATGTTAAGCTCACCGGCCTATAGTTCCCAGCATTTTCCCTGCAGCCTTTCTTGAAAAGAGGCACAGCATTTGCCACCCTCCAATCTGGCACCTCTCCTGTATTTAAGGATGACTCATAAATTTCAACCAGGGCTCCCGCAATTTCCTCTCTAGTTTCCCGGAATGTCGTCGGATATATCTGATCAGGCCCCGGAGATTTGTCTACCTTCATACACGACAGTACCTTCAGTACTTCCTTGACGGTAACAATGACTCTCATGACACTTCCAGTGAATGCTCCAATTTCCTCTGCCCTACTGTCTTTCTCCTCGGTAAATACAAAGGAGAAATACTCATTTGAGGACCTTGCCCATCTCCTGTGGCTCCACACAGAGGTGACAGTTTTTATTCCTGAGATGTCCCACTCTCTCTCTAGTTACCCTTTCTCCCTTAATTATTTATAAAATCTTTTGGAATTGTTCTTGAGGCTACCCGCCAGAGCTATCTCCTGGCCTCTTTTTAGCCTTTCTGTTCTCCTTTTTTTAGTTGCTCCTTAGTTCCCAAAACTCCTCCAGGGGTGCACTTGATCCCAGCTGCCTATACCTGTCCCATGTATCCTTCTTGTTTTTGACTAACATCTCAATTTCCCTCATCAGCCAAGCTGCCTTCTTTGCCTGCTATGCCTTTCACTCTAACGGGGACGTACACATCCTGAGCTCTCTTTAGTACACTTTTAAAAACATCCCACTTGGCCGATGTTCCTTTCCCCATCAAATAACCTGCTCCAGTCAACTTGAAGGTTCTCTCATACCCTCAAAGTTGGCCTTACCCCAGTTGAGCAAGTTAGGAAGAGGGGATGTTCAACGAGATCTGGGTGTCCTAGTGCATCAGTCACTGAAAGGCAGCATGCAGGTACAGCAGGCAGTGAAGAAAACCAATGGAATGTTGGCCTTCGTAACAAGAGGAGTTGAGTATAGGAGCAAAGAGGTCCTTCTACAGTTGTACCGGGCCCTGGTGAGACTGCACCTGGAGTACTGTGTGCAGTTTTGGTCTCCAAATTTGAGGAAGGATACTCTTGCTATTGAGGGCGTGCAGCGTAGGTTCACTAGGTTAATTCCCGGAATGGCGGGACTGTCGTATGTTGAAAGGCTGGAGCAATTAGACTTGTATACACTGGAATTTAGGTGGATGAGGGGGGATCTTATTGAAACGTATAAGATAATTAGGGGATTGGACACATTAGAGGCAGGAAACATGTTCCCAATGTTGGGGGAGTCCAGAACAAGGGGCCACAGTTTAAGAATAAGGGGTAGGCCATTTAGAACGGAGATGAGGAAGAACTTTTTCAGTCAGAGAGTGGTGAAGGTATGGTATTCTCTGCCTCAGAGGGCAGTGGAGGCCAGTTCGTTGGATGCTTTCAAGAGAGAGCTGGATAGAGCTTTTAAGGATAGCGGAGTGAGGGGGTATGGGGAGAAGGCAGGAACGGGGTACTGATTGGGAGTGATCAGCCATGATCACATTGAATGGCGGTGCTGGCTCGAAGGGCTGAATGGCCTACTCCTGCACCTATTGTCTATTGTCTATTGTCTAACACATGGTCCCTCTCCATCCCGGTCCATAGCTTTCTTAAACCTCATCTGAACCCTTCATGCTATGATTTTCCCAGTCTATATTAGGAAAGTTAAAATCCCCTACTACAACAACCTTATTTGACCTGCAGCTGTCTGCAATCTCCTGGCACATTTGCTCTTCAAATTCCCGTTGACTATTTGGGCATTTGTAGTACACCCCTTTCCTGATCATCCCTTTCTTGTTCCTCAGCTCCACCTACATAGCTTCACTAGATGAACTGTCCGTAATGTTACCTCTGAACTTAACCTCTGAACCTAGCCGTGCCATCCTCCTTAATAAACAATGCAACTCCCCCTCTGCTTTTTTCCTCACCCATGTCTCTCCTGAAGCTCCTGTACCCCGGATCATTGAGCTGCCAGTCCTGCCCCTCCCTTATCCAGGTTTCAGTCATGGCTATAACGTCCCAGTCGTGCGAACCTAACCACGTCCTAAGCTCATATGCCTTACCCATCAAGCCCTTGCATTAAAATACATGCAGTTTAAACCATCAATCCTTCCTCGCTCTCCGGGTTTTTCCCTCTTCTGTCCATCAACCTTTCCTACACCACCCTCCATTCTAACCTCTCCTGTGCCTCTGTCCTGCACGAGATCCCACCCCACTGCCAATCTAGTTTAAACCCTCCCATGTAGCATTAGCAAACCTTCCCGCTAGGATGTTGTTCCCCTCCAGTTTAGGTGCAACCCGTCCCTTTTATTCAGGTCACCCCTGCCCCGGAAAAGATCCCAAAGATCCTGAAATCCGAATCCCTGCCCCCTGCACAAACTCTTCACGGAGTTGGACAAAAACAATTCACCAGGATGTTGGCTGAAAAGGAGGTTGATAAAGGATAATAAGATCATGAGGGGCATTGACAGCATAGATAGTTGGAGTCCTTTCCCCAGGGTAGGAATGTCCAGATACATGGGTAGGAAAGGAATAGAGAGATGAGATCCCAATGTGGTCAAATGGGGTCATGCAGATGATGATCATGGTCAGCATAGACAAGGTTACCTGAAGGAAACGTTTCTGTGCTGCATTACTCTACAACTCTATAAGCATCGAATTGAGCTCTTTGGCATACTGGGTTCATGCAATTTACCCAACTACACTAATCCCATTTGCCCACATTAAGACAGTATCCCTCTCTGCCAAGTCCTATTTAAGCATTTGTCTCAAAGCTTTTTAAACATAGGATTCCGATTAACATTTAGTGCGGAAACAGGCCCTTTGGCCCAAGTCCTCGCCAACCAGCGACCCTTGCACTATCCTACACACACTAGAGATGGGGTTTTTAACATTTACCAAGCTTACAACCCAAGAGTATGAACATGGAATCCTCCAATTTTGGGTGACCTCTAACAACCCCCCCTCCCCCCCCCCCCCCCCCCCCCCCCCCCGCCTTACCTGGCTCACGCCTATTTCTCCCTTCCCCCTCCTCTTACATCTCTTCCTATGGCTTCACAATTTGTAATCCCCCTCCTCTCTTCCAGCTTTCTTTTCCCCCACCCCTTACAATCAGTCTGAAGAAGTATCCTGACTTGAAACGTCTCCAATCCACATTCCTCAGAGATGTTGCCAGACCCACTGAGTTACTCCAGCACTTTGTTTCTTTGTTTAACACAGACCAGACTTAGACCCAACCAGTGACCCAACCAACACAATCACTGACTTGTCAGACCCTGGTCATCCTTCTCCCTGTTCCCTTCCAGCAGAAGGTACAGAAGCTTGAAAGCGTGCAACACTAGACTCCAGAACTGCTTCTTCCCCTCTGTTATCAAGCTTCTGAACGGTCCTTCCATTAACTGGGGTACTAAACCAATTCACCTCTACTGCATTGCAGACATTGGACTTTGTTTCTGGAACTAATGCACTACAAAGCTGAGAAACATATTCTTAGTTACTCCAGCACTCTGTATCTTCCCTTTTGTTCTATCTATTGCACTCGAGTTTGGCTTGATTGTATTTATGTATAGTATTTTCTAATCTGATTGGAAAGCATGCAAAAGAAAGCTTTTCACTGTATCTCGGAACATGTGACAACAATAAACTTAAGCCGAACCTAGACCTAATATTTTGTCGGAAAAAACTGCAGATGCTGGTTTAAATCGACGGTAGACACAAAATGCTGGAGTAACTCAGTGGGACAGGCAGCATCTCTGGAGAAAAGGAATGGATAACATTTCGGATAAGACTTCTTCAGACTGAAGGGTCTCGATCTGAAATGTCACCCAGTCCTTCTCTCCAGAGATGCCTCCTGTCCCGCTACACCTAATATTCACAGGTGAAATACTACAAGATTGGAAGGCTTGAGTTATTAGGTGACATTAGATCAGCTGTGGACACAAGAAACTGCAGGCGCTGGAATCTTTAGCAAAAACAATGCTGGAGTAAGATGCTGGATTCAGGCAGCATCTGCAGAGGGAATGGACAGGAAACCTTTTGGGTTGGGAACCTTCTTCAGATTGATCAGACTGAACAGACAGGGACTGTTTTCCCTGGAGTGAAGGAGGCCGAGGGGTGATCTTATGGAGGTTTATGAAATCATGGGAAGCATAGAGAAGGCGCATGGTCACAGCCTATACTCCAGCATAGGGGAGTCTAAAACTAGAGGGCGCAGCTTTAATGTGAGAGGGGAGAGACTTATTCCCACATAGGGTGCTGGGTATAAGGAAGAAGCTGCCACAGAAATTGGTAGAGATGGGTAGAATTATAACGTTTAAAAGACATTTGTACAGGTTTATGCATAGGAAGGGTTTAGAGAGATATGAGCCAAACAGGCAAAGCTCACTAGCTTTGGTAGACATCTTGATTGGCATGGATAAGCTGACAGGTCTCTTTGCATGCTGCATGATTCTAATATCAGATATCTGTGGGGGAGTAACATGCTTGGATCTATGGCAGGAGTTCAGATAGTTTATGTGTGGAAATAACAGATACCAGAGTTACAGAGTGGGAAGTCATTCATTGTCTGTAGGAAGTCATTTACATGTTGAATAACAGATACTAGGAGTGGGTTACAAACTGAAGGTTTTCAATGGGTTTGTGTGTTAATGTACACAATCTCAAATACTGCAGCTGAGGCCAATGTAAAATGCCCAGAGTACAGACCTGAGGACACTTCCTGCTGCTGTGTGATTTGAAAAGCCCACCCACCCTCTAGAGAAATTGACCAAAGGCCTGTGTGCCAGCGTGTCACCCCAGACCCAAAACCCACGATGGTCTTGAACCGTAAGTACTACTGACCTTTATTTTGTTGTAGTTATACGGATCCATATTCACATTGCCACCCTTGGGGGGCCTGGAAGATAAATGGATGGGATGAGTTACTACCTCCAAGCTGAAGAGTTCCTGCACTTTGCTGACAACTTCTTCACAGGGACAACACTTCCTGTTCTGTCTCAGTGCCAGAGACCAGGGGCTCCGTGGTAACTCCAGCGTTGCAGAATCGGTGCTCCCACACTGCAGCTTGGAGCAATGACAGCAAATATACCCCGTCCCGGGTTTGCCGGGTGTGAAGTGTAATAGTGAGGAGGTGTGGGAATTGTGGGAAGAACTGAACTGCTCTCTGTCTTATGAGCACTTCGTACCGTGGAAATAGAACTTTATTTTAGTGAAGTGTCTCATAGGTTGAACATGTCTGACCTTGTACTTTTGATCTTTAATGTTAAGGCTGATAAGGGAAAGAAGAGAATTCTGGATCACAATAGTTAACCATGTTAACAAATATACGTGACCCACTCCACATTTCTTGCTATTAAATATGATATTAAAAGGTCGCATGCTCTGAGTCAGCAGAGCAGTCTCTGGCTTGACACGTTATTGTGAACAAAGAAGTTAATTGTCACTCACGTCTTGAATATATTATTCCAACAGAGGTCTGGCTTTGTCTCTGCAGACCTTTAGTGACATCACAACAGATTCTTGGTCCCTTTATTTAAAGAGAGGTATAGCTGCCATGGAAGCAGTTGGGTGAATGGTGAAAGGTTGAGTCCTGGGATGGGGTGCTGTATGAGAGATTGAGCAGGTTGGGCCGAAGCTCACTGGAGATTTTGGAATGAGAGGTGATCTTCATGAATTGTCTAAATTGTGAGGGGGACTGACAGGGTTGTGTCAGATTCAGGGGCGGCCATTTGAGGTGGAGCTGAAGACCTTTGCTCAGAATGCAGCCGTGCAGCTGCAGAACCAGCTGTTGTTCTGGTGCTGGTGTCCAGTTCCTGGGCTCAGTGGAGACCACAGACCAGCACCACAGCCCGACACTACCACTGGAGACCCCCCTGTCAGCTCTCCCTGACAACTCCCATCTCTCACTAGAACCCATCTGAGTAACGAGACTTACCACCAGCCATGGATGGTCCACCATTCAAATTCACATCCTTTGCCGGTCCAGTGATTCACCTGGAGAAAGAACAAAGAAAACCCATCACTGAAACAAAATGGATGAAAAAGGTTAAAAAAAAGATAGATCATTGGGGTCATTGTCAGGCAGAGAGTGGGCAGGCAATGGGAGGGTTTGGCAAAAGGACAGAGGGGTGAGTGAACAAAGGGAGGGGTGGAAGAGACAGGTGGATGGGTCAAAGTGAATGTGGGATTGGTTGCTTCTCTCCAGGTGGATGTTTCTCTGCTTCTCAGGATATGAGTGAGAGGGTGCAGAGGAAAGTGGGACCCAGAACAAGTGGTACACATTGGTACCAATGTGGAGAAGGCAGCAATGGAAGTCTGTCAATGTTGCCAGAGGTGGACAGGTGGCAATCTCTGGGCTGCTGGCACGGCCAGGCTTCAGGGAGAACAGAATATGAAGAGAAGGTGGCGATAGACTGGTAATATCCATGGTGCATGCAGGTACATTCAGATTCAGAGGCAGATGAAACCTGTATGAGATGGACGGGTCACAAGTTAATAGGATTGGGACAATGCCCAAGTCATGACAGTTGAATCAAGATCAGCAGGGTATGGGCATACCAGGCAATAACAGCAAAAATAAATAAGGTGAACAGAGGGTGTGAGTGTTGGATGATGACAGAGAAGGAATTGTTGGATAGGAGCAAATTGAGAGACACAATCTGGTGTCCACAATATACACAGAATGTGATGAGTAAGATTGGTGAGCTGCAGGTACAAAGAGCCATGTGTGATTATGATGTGCTGCTGATCACATGGCTCATTCTCGGCAGAACAGACCTCTTAATATTCAAAGATATGGTGGTCAGAAAAGGTAAGGATGGAAAACAGGAGATGGGAGGCAGAGGAAAATGGTATTATAGACTATCGATTAAACATTCCCTTCTCCAAACAAGACAGCATCAAAGCTTCACCGTCGCCTCTCGCCGATGGACGGATGCCAACTACTATAGACTGAAGAGAGGGGATGTCCTTAAGGCCATGCACAAACTCGCTTGGGCTGGAATTCACTTTGCAAAACTTCCTCTTCTTCCCGACGTCATTCATGCCCACGTGCACAACCACTTCTGGCTGTTCACCCTTCCTCTTGAGGATGTTCTGAAGTCGGTCTGTGACATATTTAACCCTGGCACCAGGGAGGTAACAGACCATCCTGAAGTCCCGCCTGCCGCTACAGAATCTCCTGCCCACACTTCGGACAATGGAGTCACCCACTACTATGGCTCTGCCTGACGTCGGTCTCCCCAGTCGAGTCTCCTTGCCAGGATTGGAGCCACCGACCTGTTCACCGCTTGGACTGGAAGCGTCTTCTGCTCCGACAACTCCTAAGGGGGCATACCTGTTTTCATTCGGCACAGCCACCGGGGTCGCCTGCTCTCCACGTTTACTCCCTTTTCTCCCAGTCACCCACCTGCTCTCCTCCTGAATCACTGGCTTAACAACTTCACTTGTCCAGGAAACTCTCATTTTCAGGATGGCCCTAAGGTCATCCAGCTGCTTCCCCAGTTCCCCAACACGTTCACTCAGGAGCTGCACCTGGACACAATTCCTGCAGGTGTAGTCTCCAGAAGCTCCATAGGCATCCTTGACCACCCATAACCTGCAGGAAATACACTGCACCAACCTGCCTGCCATTTCTTCAGTGGACAAAAAATCACAAGTTTCAAAGATCTGGGATACCAAAAAAAATTAGAGATTGCCAAATTTTATTTGGAGAAAAAAATAAATGGACAGAATACTTTTCAACTCTTGTTTCCTTACGCAAGCATAGATAATGTGCTTTGTGTTAGTAAATCGCGATATGGACTGCTCTCCCCAGTCCTCATGTATCACAAGTGTTGATATTGTGGCAGCTGGCACTGTCACTGAAGAATGGGGAATGTTTTATGTACAGACGAGGAGTATTCCCACACCAGGGAAAAGTAAAGGAACTCAGGTGCTCCCTGGATCACCCAGGAGGGAGTGAAGGAAGGAGTGAGCATGAGGAAGGTGAGACTTCAATGGAAACCCACCTGAATGTGGTGAGTTGGGAGAGGCAGTGAGTACAAAAGGAGAGAGGCTTTTCAAGGGAAAGTGGAACAAAGAGCCTTCCAAAGGCCTGTAAATGGGATGAGCGGAGTGTGGAGATCAGGGTATAACGGAGTGATCTGCATCAAGGTAGAGGCACAGCTGGAACATGGCTGAGGGCATTGTATCACCCGTTATCAGGAAATGGGAGCTGCCAGAAGCGGAGTGATGCAGATCTGGGAGAGGGGGTGGGGGTAACTGATGAGGAGGAGGAGGTAACACTAACAAGTCACTTGCACCGGAAGGGATAATCCCAGGTTGTTAAAGGATGCAAGGGTCATGGAGCAGGTGGCTGTAATCTATGTTGCCACCACCTTCTGTGTGAAGAAATTGACCCTCAGGTTCCAATCAAATCTTGCCCCACTCACCTTTAACCTAAGTCTTCTTGTTCATGATTCCCCCGCGTTCGGTAAAATACCCTATCTATTCCCCTCAAGACCTTATACTCCTTTATAAGATCATTGCTCATCTTCCTGCACTCCAAAGAATAACGTTCTCGCCTACACAACCTCTCTCTGTAGCACAGGCTCACAAGTCCTGGCAACATCCTCTTCAGCTTCTCTGTGCTCTTTAAGCTTAATGACATCCTTCCTATTGCAGAGTGACCAAAACTGAACACAATACTCCAAATGCAGCCTCAAAGTCTTGTGCAACTGTAACACAATATTGCAACTTCTTTACTTAACACCCTGATTAATGAAGGTACCAAAAGCCTTTACTACCCATTCCTCAAACCTCCCTGAGAGGATGTTAGTCCTTTTCCAGTTTTGATGCACCCTGTCCCTCTTGTACAGGTCACACCTGCCCAGACGTTATCCCAGTGATCTCATCAGCTAAAGGCCTGTCTTCTGCACCAGTTCTTCAGCCATGCGTTCATCTATTCTAGTGTTACCATCATTGGCATATGGCACTGAGAGGAATTTTGAGATTACACTCTGGAAGTTCTGCTTTGTAAACTTCTACCAAACTCTCTAAGTTCACCCTGTCGGATCTCACCTCTCGTTCTGCCTAGGTTGTCAGTACCATTGTGTACAACAATCTCAGCTGTTTTCTCTCCCCTTTCACAATGTCCCGGATCCAATCCAAGACATCTCTGTCCTTGACACGAGAGAGGCAACAAACCATCCTGGGATCTCGCTCTGAGCCAAGGGGAAGTCCATCTCTTCCCCACACCACAGCTCACTGAGATGTTTCCTTGCCCTGCTGTGCATCACAGCCAACTGTGGTGCCACACCTTGGCTACTGCTGCAACTTTCCTCTGAGAGACCTACTCTGTCTGCGAGGGGAATGACCACAGGGCACTCACTCCTGCACGACCTGCCTGCACTTACTGCTCCTCCTGGTCATCCACCTCCTTCCTTTCTCTACCTGCAGTGTGACTAATTGTTAAATTCAGTCAACAAAGTTCTCCGTAAATCAAATTCTCCACGGCACTACACAGTGGGAAGCTGCAGCTGGACACAGCCTCCTGCAGGTGTAGTCAGACACACCAGAAATGTTCCCAAACTCCCACAGGAAGAGCAGACCACTGGCCTAACCTCCATAACCTTTCCTCTTGTTCTACCCTTATTAGACCTTTGATGTATATGGTCTCACTTCCACCTGGCATTGCTCTGCCCATCTTATTAGATCAATATCACCATATAACCAATCACTCTTCAGACAGAAATCCAGATAGACACATTCTGTCCCAAATAAACCTCCTCACCATGGGTGGCACATTGGCGCAGTAGTACAGCTGCTGCCTCCCAATGCCAGAGACCCGGGTTTGATCCTGACTACGGGTGCTGTCTATATGGATTTTGCACGTTCTTGCTGTGACTGCGTGTGTTTCCTCTGGATGCTCTGGTTTCCTCCCACATCCCAAAGACGTGTGGGTTTGTAGGTTAATTGTCCCTAGTGTGTAGGATAGAACTAGTGTACTGGTGATTGCTGTTCAGCACGGACTCAATGGGCCTATTCCACTCTATATCTCTGAAACTAAAAACATGTACACGTTACTGAAGGAATCACAGATCAGAGGAGCAGGACATGTCACAAGAGAGTCTGATGTCAGAATGCAGCTGTTTTGTGGATCGCTGACTGAGGGCAAACGATCAGGTGGTGACAGAACAAGTTTTAGAGATGCTCGTACAGTATTCTTGTAGCCTTTCAACATCGACACACTCCATTGGTAACAACGAAAAGTGGATTGTCTTATTTGGCATACCTGCATAAAGTGTGTGCTCGGTCGTAAAGAGTTATCATGGAAACAGCCCCATTGATCAAACTCGTCCATGCTGACCAAGGTGCCTCACCTAAGTTAGTCCCATTTCCTTAGGTATGGCCCATATCCCACTAAACCTTTCCTGTCCATGTGCCTGCCCAAATGTCTTTTAAATGCTGTTATTGTACGTGCCTCAACGATCTTCTCTGGCAGTTCATTTTCCATACCTACCACCCTTTGTGTGAAGAAATTCTTATTAATTCTTTCCCCTCTCACCTTAGGCCTATGCTCTCAGGTTCTTATCCTGGGTAAAAAACTGTACATTCACCGTATCCATTCCCTATGACTGATGAAAGCCAATACACTAAAACTCCTCTTTAATACCCAAACCACCCGTGATGCCACTTTCAGGGAACTACACTTTACACGAGCACTTTCACTGCTTAGTTTTTAGTTTAGTTTAGAGATACAACGTGGAAACAGTCCCATCGGCCCACTGAGTGCGCAGATGAGCAATCCCCACACATTAACACTAATCTACACACACTAGGGACAAATTACAATTATACCCCGCCAATTATCCAACAAACCTGTATGTCTTTGGGGTGTGGAAGGAAACCGGAGATCCTAGAGAAAACCCACACAGGTCACGGGGAGAACTTACAAACACTGTACTGACAAGTACGTAGTCAGGATCAAACCTGGGTCTCTGGCGCTGTAAGGCAGCAAATCTGCTCCTGCACCACCGCCCGATCCCTCTGCTCTACAACACTCCACAGGCCCCTCCCATTCACTGCGAAGGTTCTACCTTGGTTTGACTTTACAAAATTTAACATCTTGCACTTATCTGCATAAAACTCCATTTGCCTCTCCTCGGCCCACTTGCCCAGCAGATCAAGACCCTGCTGTAATTTTTGATAACCCTCTTTGCAATCTACGATACCACCTACTTTATTGTCATCTACAAACTTACTAATCAAGCCTTGTACACTCTCATCCAAATCGGTTGTAACCTGAGACAAGCCTCTTCATTGTCCACTATACCACCAATCTTCTCTCAACCTTATTGTTCCAAACGTGCGTTTCAAGGTAGATAAGGAAAGATACAAGGATTAGAAATTAAGGATCTGAAGTGGGGAAGGATGATATGAATGTCATGAAACAGGACCTGGCAAAAGTTGACTGGGAGCAGGTACATCCATAAACCTACCAGTCATGCCATCCAGATTCTAATTATTAATATGGCAATATGATCTCCAAAGCAGCTTCTGTGATAATGACACTATTTGCATGCTCTCACAATCAAAGCACTCAGACTGGCACACAAATAATTCTATTTACCTTACAGGCGTTTGGTGGCCACCTAAGTGCCAGAACATTATCGGTAGGATCTCCCAAGTTAGATTTGCTATAAAACAAAAGTGTTTTCATTAACGGATCTGTGAACTGGCCACACGAGGAAGTGCTGATAGAGCAAATAGTAATTGGCGGTACAGCCCCCGTTCACCTACTGCATATAAACCACCAAAACACACACTCACCTGGTAACTCCAGAGATGGGGGTAGAGATGTCAAAGGGAGGGAAAGAGTCAGAGTGGTCTAGGTGGGAGCAGAGTCAAAGTGGCAACAGGGATCATGAAATGTTTACATTCCATCTGAGTACACCAATCCAGTCATCTAGGTAGACAGAGCTCGGTTCAGTTTAGTTTATTGTCACATGTATCGAGGTACAGTGAAAAGCAGTGAAAAGTGACCAAAGGCAGCAGATCAAAACACCATCCACATTCCCCTCAGCCCCACACTTTCTGAACTTGGACGTTTCCTCACTTGCTTCCAATCCACTCACCACCCTCCCATTCATCTAGGCTGAATCAATGTAAATGCTGCATTCTCCAAGTTTATAATGTGAAGGTGTTTCTGGGGCTACTTGGATTATGAATCCAAATCAGGTCTTACATTGTTCAATCCATGGTCTATAAAGAATATCAAGCCAATAATGAATACTCTCCACATTCCTAGATGTGTGCACTTCCAATGACACTCGGAATGCTTGACTCATGTCTAGATGACCAAGGCGAATAACGCATTTAATGAGCACCCAGTCTATTCACACCCTCCACAGTGATACACCATGGCTGCAGTGTGCCCAGATTAAACTCCATCAGTCGTTTCTCTGCACATATTTTCAACCTTTCTATATCCTGCTGAATCATTCGTCAAGCCTCCTCACTATCCATAACTGCACCAATTAGGCAGCATCTCTGGAGAAAAGGAATAGATGATGTTTCAGGCTGAGTGAGAGTGTCAGTCCGAAGAAGGATTTCGACCCGATACGTCACCTAGACGTTTCTCCGGAGATGCTGCCAGACCAGCTCAGTCTTTACATATGCATGGGCGCAATCCCTTGTTAGGACAGGACGAGGCACTGGCACCTCAGGCTTGACCCGGCCTCTTGGCCTTAGTCTCAGTGGAAGTGCTGGCTGTCTCGGATTTTTTCCTGACAGCCCAGTCTTGACCACACAATGGTACTGGCAGTCTCAGTTTTGTCCCAGTAACTCAGTCTTCCTCGGACTTGTGACAGGGGAACACAGCTAGCAGGGAGCCGTGCCCCTTGCCCCTTGCCCCTTGCCCCTTGCCCCTTGCCCCTTGCCCCTTGCCCCTTGCCCCTTGCCCCTTGCCTTTCCCTTTCCCACACTCTCCCTTTTCGCTAGAATGCCAAGGTTTATAGGGAACAGGCTGAAAAGGTTCTGGTGACCAAACCAATATAAGCTAATTGCCCCCGCTGTTACCAATGATGCTGAGAATTGCCTCTCCTGGCCTGTCAACCAATGAGAGGGATCAGAGTGGCATCTGAAGGAGGGGTCCCTCTCACATTGTGCACATCAACTTTGAATTCAATCTATCAAGTCTCTGTGGATCTCATGTACTTTAGCCTTTACATCAGCCTACCATGAAGGCCTGTGTTGAAAACTTTACTAAAATCCATTTATTCAACACCCATTGCCCTACGTTCAATCATCTTTGTCACCTCCTCAAAAAACTCAACCAATTTTTTAAGATATCATCTCCCCCTCCCAAAGTCATGATGACTATCCCTAAAAAGACTTATTATGGATAGATTAGGATTCTATCCCTAAAAATCTTCTCCACCAATTTTTCTACCACAGCCTCACCATCCTATGAATGACCTGTTTTGTCTCTATTTCCTGCCTCAAATGAAGGAATTGCAATGGGGTACCTGCAGAACTTTGGGATCTTGCATGTGGCTAAAGAGTATACAAAGATCTTTGTCAAGGCCCCAGCAGTCTCCACTCTTGTATTTTCAATGATCTGGGATAGATCCCATTAGGCGCTGGGGAGTTATCCACTATATTATTCTTCTAGAAAACAATACCTGTGCCACAGTGGCGGCACGGTGGCGCAGCGGTAGAGTTGCTGCTTTAGAGCGAATGCAGCGCCGGAGACTCAGGTTCGATCCTGACTACGGGTGCTGCACTGTAAGGAGTTTGTACGTTCTCCCCGTGACCTGCGTGGGTTTTCTCCGAGATCTTCGGTTTCCTCCCACACTCCAAAGACGTACAGGTATGTAGGTTAATTGGCTGGGTAAAATGTAAAAATTGTCCCTAGTGGGTGTAGGATAATGTTAATGTGCGGGGATCGCTGGGCGGCACGGACTTGGAGGGCCGAAAAGGCCTGTTTCCGGCTGTATATATATGATATGATATGATTATCCCCTCCTTGGTTACCCACTTATTTGTCAACAATGAATAAAATATCTTGGGATTCTCCTTAATCCAACTTGCCATGGAAGTTTTGTTTTCTTCTTATTGTCTACATTTCTCAAGGGCCCAATTTCAATTTCCTCATCCTTACATATGCTTCTTTTTTTCTTTTTGACTAATCTTGTCATCGAAGGTTCTTGAGCCTTGCCATTCTTGCCTTTCATCCTGTGTCCCCAGCTCATGCCTAATACTGATGTCATTGGCATCTTCTCAACTTAGCACTCTCCTCCAAGGTCCAGATTTATCCTTATCCGTAACTTTCAGAAAACATATGGAGTTGTGTTTACTGTTCCCAATATGCTCCTGCATTGAAACTCCAATCAGCTGGCCAGGCTCATTTCCCAATACAGGGTCCAGTATGGTCCCTTCCCTGGTTGGATCTAGATATTGTCAAAAAACCGTCCTAGATGCACCTACAAAAATTCTGCCCCATCTAAGTTTGTGGCACCAAGGGGAGTTAAGTCCATATTGGAAAAATTAAAGTCACCCACTGCAACTCCTCTGTTGCTTTTACACTTTTCCCATATATCTGTTCCGGGAGTTTTCTTGGACACAATATTATTCTTCTAGAAAACAATACCTGTGCCACAGTGGCCCAAGGGCGACACAGTGACACAGCTGGTAGAGCTGCTGCCTCACAGTGCCCAGGACCAAAGTTTGATCCTGACCTTGGATGCTGCCAGTGTTGAGTTTGCCTATTCTCCCTGTTCCTACATCCCAAAGACATGCGGGTTTGTAGGTTATTTGGCTTCCGTAAATTGCCCCTGATGTGTAGGAAGTACATGAGAAAGCAGGATAGCATGGAATTAGTGTGTATGGGTGATCAATGGTCGGAATGGACATGGAGAGCCAACGAGCCTGTTTCCATGCTGTATCTCTGAACTAAAGCAGATTAAACCTCCTCCTTCTTGATCACATGTCCCTAGAATATCAATATACCCCTCCCTGATCGCACGATTCTCTCCTTGGTGAATGCAGGTGCAAAGTACTCATTTAGTACCTCGCCCATTTCCAGATCCAAGCATAAATTCTCCAATTTATCCTTGACTGCTCCAATCCTCTATCTAGTTACCCACTTGTTTGTCAACAATGGGTAAAATATCTTGGGATTCTCCTTAATCCTACTTGCCATGGGAGTTTCATTTTCCTCCTATTGTCTATACATTTCTCAAAGGGCCCAATTTCAGCTTCCTCAAACTTCCTTTTTCTTTTTGACTAAACTTGCAGCATCTCTTGACATCCAAGGATCCTGAGCCTTGCTATTCTTGCCTTCCGTCCTCTCTCCCCAACACGTGCCTAATACTGATGTCATTAGCCTCACCTCAATGTAGCACATTCCCCGAAGGTCCAGGCTTATCCTTGTCCGTAACTTACTGCAAATATATGGAGTTGTGTTTGCTGTTCCCAATATGCTCATGCATTGAAACTCCAATCAGCTGGCCAGGCTCATTTCCCAATACAAGGTCCAGTATGGTCCCTTCCCTGGTTGGATCTAGATATTGTCAAGAAACCCTCCTAGATGCACCTACAAAAATTCTGCCTCATCTAAGCTTGTGGCACCACCGGAGACCGAGTCCATATTGGGAAAATTAAAGTCACCCACTACAACTCACCCTCTGCTTTTACATCTTTCCCATATCTCTGTTCCAGGGGTTTACTTGGACACTATAACATGACACAGTTGCATCAGTCACTTCTCCAGCTGTGATTTTTGTTTGATATAAAGGGTGTTAGGGGAAAGTTCAGAGCAACTTGCAATGAAACAGGACAGGATTGGTGCGTAAGATTCAAAATGGTGGCGGTTGCAGTAAAAGAACGGTGCTGCTGGGGTCTTTCCTCCCACACCTTCGGCAGCACTCTGTGCTCAAGGTTGATTGCGGGGTGGCACCCTGGGGATCGAAGGCTGAGCAGTGGCCGTGTGAGGCGAGGGACGACATGTTTATGGGTGGATGTCCCCTGGTCAAAGTGTCGGTGGAGTGGGCCACTGGAGGCCCTGCAGCAGCCGGGGGCTCGAGTGGCTCAGGTGCCGCACTAAGAGGCCGAGTGCGTGGATCAGAACCAGCCTGCTGCAGCACGGAGTGGCGGAGTAGGGGTGGAGGACTTTGATAACATCGTCTGGCCAGATCGGCCGCTGCAACTCCAATGCAGTGCCGCCACTAGGACAACTGGCCTTTATGGCCAAGTTCGGACTCAACATTTTAAACAACCTTGGACTTCAATCTTACAAATAGCGCTGGAAATGTGGTGTGCCTTGTGTAATGCCTGTAACAGTGTAATCTACTATTCCTACACTCTTGTACTTAAGTATGTTTGTGTCTTTGTATAGTAAGATTCTTACTCAAGTGTACGTACCTAGTTACATGTGACAATAAAGTACCATTTAACCACTGGATCAGTAAACATTGAGGTGAGCTGCATTCTGAGTTGGAGACTTAAAGTTAAGAATTAAAGCTGTGCAAACCCATTAGGGCACAGAGGAATGGTCAGTGCATTGTATTTTGTAACATTTTATCTTGCATCATTTTAACTTTCTTGTAAAATTTAATCGCACATTTTATTACGTATTTTATGCCATAATAGTTTTTGATATTTACTTCCAATAAACATTTTAAAGACTAACATCTATAAGTTGAGTACTTTGAGAGTGTTGGCTGGTTTTACCGCCCAGACCGCACTGAGCCTGCACTCCCTGGAATTTAGAAGGATGTGGGGGGGACCTGATTGAAACATCGAATAGTGAAAGGATTGGATAGAGTAGATGTGGAGAGGATGTTTCCACTAGTGAGAGAGTCTAGGAACAGAGGTCATAGCCTCAGAATAAAAGGACGTCCATTTAGGAAGATGAGGAGGAATTTCTTTACTCAAAGGGTGCTGAATCCATGGAATTCTTTGCCATAGAAGGCTGTGGAGGCCAGGTCGATGAATATTTTTAAGGTGGAGGTAGATAGACTCTTGATTAGTACGAGTGACAGGCTTATGAGGATAAGGCAGGAGAATGGGGTTGAGAGGGAGCCATGATTGAATGGCAGTTGATCAGCCATGATTGAATGGCAGAGTGGACTTGATGGGCTGAATAGCCTCATTCAGCTATCACTCATGAACAGATGGGATTAATCCAGACACAATGGAAAGAAAAAGCTCCCCTTACCAGTAATCCTGACTGTACTCACCCAGAACAGCTGGCTGCCACCAGGAAGAGGAGCAGGAGGAATGGCAGACCCATGTCACGGCGGAGACAGTTGTAGGCTATTGTAGCTGTAATGCACAGTGGGATGCTCAGGCTTTATACATCCCCAGGCTGCAGGCTCATGAGATCAGATGGGGCTGTGGTCACACAGGCTTCCTATACGACATGTTCCAACCACAAGTTCTTGCAACTACCAGAGGTACACTCCCTGCTCTTACCACAGGCACCAGAGCCTGCAGCAGAATAGGACAATAATGATAAACAGTCAAAATGATCAACATGCCCTAGAATATCAATATACCCCTCCGTGATTGCACTATTCTCTCCTTGATGAATACAGGTGCAAAGTACTCATTTAGTAACTCACCCATTTTCGGGGAATCCATGCATAAATTCTCTTATTTACCTTTGACTGTTCCAATCCCCTCCTTAGTTACCCACTTATTTGTCAACAATGAATAAAATATCTTGGGATTCTCCTTAATCCAACTTGCCATGGAAGTTTTGTTTTCTTCTTATTGTCTACATTTCTCAAGGGCCCAATTTCAGTTTCCTCATCCTTTCATATGCTTCTTTTTTTCTTTTTGACTAAACTTGTCATCGAAGGTTCGTGAGCCTTGCCATTCTTGCCTTTCATCCTGTCTCCCCAGCTCATGCCTAATACTGATGTCATTGGCATCTTCTCAACTTAGCACTCTCCTCCAAGGTCCAGATTTATCCTTATCCGTAACTTTCAGAAAACATATGGAGTTGTGTTTACTGTTCCTGCATTGAAACTCCAATCAGCTGGCCAGGCTCATTTCCCAATACAGGGTCCAGTATGGTCCCTTCCCTGGTTGGATCTAGATATTGTCAAGAAACCCTCCTAGATGCACCTACAAAAATTCTGCCCAATCTAAGTTTGTGGCACCAAGGTGAGTTAAGTCCATATTGGAAAAATTAAAGTCACCCACTGCAACTCCTCTGTTGCTTTTACATTTTTCCCATATATCTGTTCCGGGAGTTTTCTTGGACACAATATTATTCTTCTAGAAAACAATACCTGTGCCACAGTGGCCCAAGGGCGATACAGTGACACAGCTGGTAGAGCTGCTGCCTCACAGTGCCCAGGACCAAAGTTTGATCCTGACCTTGGATGCTGCCAGTGTTGAGTTTGCCTATTCTCCCTTTTCCTCCATCCCAAAGACATGCGGGTTTGTAGGTTATTTGGCTTCCGTAAATTGCCCCTGATGTGTAGGAAGTACATGAGAAAGCAGGATAGCATGGAATTAGTGTGTATGGGTGATCAATGGTCGGAATGGACATGGAGAGCCAACGAGCCTGTTTCCATGCTGTATCTCTGAACTAAAGCAGATTAAACCTCCTCCTTCTTGATCACATGTCCCTAGAATATCAATATCCCCTCCATGATCGCACTATTCTCTCCTTGCTGAATGCAGGTGCAAAGTACTCAGGAGGAATGGCAGACCCATGTCACGGTGGAGGCAGTTGTAGGCTATTGTAGCTGTAATGCACAGTGGGATGCTCAGGCTTTATACATCCCCAGGCTGCAGGCCTGAGATCATGAGATCAGACAGGCTTCCTATACGACATGTTCCAACCACAAGTTCTTGCAACTACCAGAGGTACACTCCCTGCTCTTACCACAGGCACCAGAGCCTGCAGCAGAATAGGACAATAATGATAAACAGTCAAAATGATCAACATGCCCTAGAATATCAATATACCCCTCCGTGATTGCACTATTCTCTCCTTGATGAATACAGGTGTGTAAGGGGTTTCTGCGCCGAGCTTTCGCCCGACCTAAGGTCCCCGTGCCTTGCTCTGATCCCTTGACCAGGCCGTGCACACTGGTTCCCCGTGAGTGGTTCGACCCACTCACCCCTTACGGTTCTAGACACTGGGCTTAGATGCAGGAGCTCTTATAGTGCAGAAAAAATTTAACCAGACCAGATTTCAAAACCAGGGTTGAAATGAAAAGGCTTTTATTCAGCACTTGGGACTATTGTCCATGAATATATTTATACAGTTCTATAAGACATATCTATAATACACATACCGAATACATGAATACCTTTGATTTATTAATCACGAAACGCACAGTTCACAAGACATATACCCGAATACCCTTTTCGCTGAAAACTTAAAAACACACAGTTCCACGAGACATATATCCGAATACCTTCTTCGCTGAATTCTTGAAACACACAGTTCCACAAAACATATACACGAATACCCTTTTACTTATAATAATAATAATAATAATAATACATTTTATTTATATAGCGCTTTTCATATACTCAAAGACGCTTTACAGAGATTTTGAGAACATAGGGAAATTAATAAATAGATAAATAAGTAAATAAATAAATGAACAGAGAAAGGAGACAGTAGGTGAGGTGACCTTCAGTGGTTCTTATGAATTCTTAAACACAGTTCTGCAAGACACATACACGACTGTCAGATGGGGAACGTACGACGCATCGCAACCTTGACCAACACATATTTTAATACACACCCAACGTTTATTCACAACCACCCTCCCCTCTACACTAAACTATGTCCAGGATATGTAGGATTTGGAGTGCATGCTCACCATGGGGCTATTACTGGGGTTACTGGCTGTTCGTTTTGCAGTATTTCTTCTCCAGTTGCGTGCCTGTTCCTCCCTTTTGCATCCGTTCTTCTTTCCGACTTTCTTCTTGACTTCAGTTGACTTCGAACCCGGTTTTCTCTGCGCTTCTTGACTGTGTCTGTCTTGACTGCTTGCGTTCCCTGCAGGTTTTCTTCTCGAGTTGACTTCACTTATTCACCCAAAAGTAGTGGCCAGTTATACTGTTTCTGACCCGTCCTATCTCCCGCCAGATCTTGGAATCTCTTTGTTCAAAAAGATATGTATGAGGTTTTCTTCTGATCTGCGCTTATGTTCGGGGATACCGGGGATGGCCAGACGGTGTTAATTGGGATTTCGTTGTGAGGTGATGGGTGTTAACTGGTTTCCCATCACCTACCAGGTAGTTTTCTATGGGCTATTGTGCCCCCTCACTGAGATGAACTGTTTAGGTCGGCTTGGGGCATTGTGAGTATGCTGATGTCAGCGCCCCAGTGTCTGGACTCCGACCTGGTTTCGTAGGTTTCTGCATGGCCAATACCCATCCTTTGTTCTGGCCGTAGCTTTGCAGAAACCTAGAGACTGGGTTGTAAGGTTTTTTACCTTTTGTGGCTGGTCACGAGGTCCTGCAGCCATTTTAGGACCCACAGATTGTGACATCCTTTGGTAAACTGACTGCAGCCTTTCTCCGCGATCAGCCCCAGTCTCCCGTTTAAAATGTCCAAACTGCAGCTCTTTGGTTTTGTGTTGATTTCAGAATGAGGGAAAACTTCTCAAATCTTACAAAGTACTCATTTAGTAACTCACCCATTTTCGGTGAATCCATGCATAAATTCTCTAATTTACCTTTGACTGTTCCAATCCCCTCCTTAGTTACCCACTTATTTGTCAACAATGAATAAAATATCTTGGGATTCTCCTTAATCCAACTTGCCATGGAAGTTTTGTTTTCTTCTTATTGTCTACATTTCTCAAGGGCCCAATTTCAGTTTCCTCATCCTTACATATGCTTCTTTTTTTCTTTTTGACTAAACTTGTCATCGAAGGTTCGTGAGCCTTGCCATTCTTGCCTTTCATCCTGTCTCCCCAGCTCATGCATAATACTGATGTCATTGGCATCTTCTCAACTTAGCACTCTCCTCCAAGGTCCAGATTTATCCTTATCCGTAACTTTCAGAAAACATATGGAGTTGTGTTTACTGTTCCCAATATGCTCCTGCATTGAAACTCCAATCAGCTGGCCAGGCTCATTTCCCAATATAGGGTCCAGTATGGTCCCTTCCCTGGTTGGATCTAGATATTGTCCAGAAACCCTCCTAGATGCACCTACAAAAATTCTGCCCCATCTAAGTTTGTGGCACCAAGGGGAGTTAAGTCCATATTGGAAAAATTAAAGTCACCCACTGCAACTCCTCTGTTGCTTTTACATTTTTCCCATATATCTGTTCCGGGAGTTTTCTTGGACACAATATTATTCTTCTAGAAAACAATACCTGTGCCACAGTGGCCCAAGGGCGATACAGTGACACAGCTGGTAGAGCTGCTGCCTCACAGTGCCCAGGACCAAAGTTTGATCCTGACCTTGGATGCTGCCAGTGTTGAGTTTGCCTATTCTCCCTGTTCCTACATCCCAAAGACATGCAGGTTTGTAGGTTATTTGGCTTCCGTAAATTGCCCCTGATGTGTAGGAAGTACATGAGAAAGCAGGATAGCATGGAATTAGTGTGTATGGGTGATCAATGGTCGGAATGGACATGGAGAGCCAACGAGCCTGTTTCCATGCTGTATCTCTGAACTAAAGCAGAGTAAACCTCCTCCTTCTTGATCACATGTCCCTAGAATATCAATATACCCCTCCCTGATCGCACTATTCTCTCCTTGGTGAATGCAGGTGCAAAGTACTCAGGAGGAATGGCAGACCCATGTCACGGCGGAGACAGTTGTAGGCTATTGTAGCTGTAATGCACAGTGGGATGCTCAGGCTTTATACATCCCCAGGCTGCAGGCTCATGAGATCAGATGGGGCTGTGGTCACACAGGCTTCCTATACGACATGTTCCAACCACAAGTTCTTGCAACTACCAGAGGTACACTCCCTGCTCTTACCACAGGCACCAGAGCCTGCAGCAGAATAGGACAATAATGATAAACAGTCAAAATGATCAACATGCCCTAGAATATCAATATACACCTCCGTGATTGCACTATTCTCTCCTTGGTGAATACAGGTGCAAAGTACTCATTTAGTAACTCACCCATTTTCGGTGAATCCATGCATAAATTCTCTAATTTACCTTTGACTGTTCCAATCCCCTCCTTAGTTACCCACTTATTTGTCAACAATGAATAAAATATCTTGGGATTCTCCTTAATCCAACTTGCCATGGAAGTTTTGTTTTCTTCTTATTGTCTACATTTCTCAAGGGCCCAATTTCAGTTTCCTCATCCTTACATATGCTTCTTTTTTTCTTTTTGACTAAACTTGTCATCGAAGGTTCGTGAGCCTTGCCATTCTTGCCTTTCATCCTGTCTCCCCAGCTCATGCCTAATACTGATGTCATTGGCATCTTCTCAACTTAGCACTCTCTTCCAAGGTCCAGATTTATCCTTATCCATAACTTTCAGAAAACATATGGAGTTGTGTTTACTGTTCCCAATATGCTCCTGCATTGAAACTCCAATCAGCTGGCCAGGCTCATTTCCCAATACAGGGTCTAGTATGGTCCCTTCCCTGGTTGGATCTAGATATTGTCAAGAAACCCTCCTAGATGCACCTACAAAAGTTCTGCCCCATCTAAGTTTGTGGCACCAAGGGGAGTTAAGTCCATATTGGAAAAATTAAAGTCACCCACTGCAACTCCTCTGTGGCTTTTACATTTTTCCCATATATCTGTTCCGGTAGTTTTCTTGGACACAATATTCTTCTTCTAGAAAACAATACCTGTGCCACAGTGGCCCAAGGGCGACACAGTGACACAGCTGGTAGAGCTGCTGCCTCACAGTGCCCAGGACCAAAGTTTGATCCTGACCTTGGATGCTGCCAGTGTTGAGTTTGCCTATTCTCCCTGTTCCTACATCCCAAAGACATGCGGGTTTGTAGGTTATTTGGCTTCCGTAAATTGCCCCTGATGTGTAGGAAGTACATGAGAAAGCAGGATAGCATGGAATTAGTGTGTATGGGTGATCAATGGTCGGAATGGACATGGAGAGCCAACGAGCCTGTTTCCATGCTGTATCTCTGAACTAAAGCAGAGTAAACCTCCTCCTTCTTGATCACATGTCCCTAGAATATCAATATACCCCTCCCTGATCGCACTATTCTCTCCTTGGTGAATGCAGGTGCAAAGTACTCAGGAGGAATGGCAGACCCATGTCACGGCGGAGACAGTTGTAGGCTATTGTAGCTGTAATGCACAGTGGGATGCTCAGGCTTTATACATCCCCAGGCTGCAGGCTCATGAGATCAGATGGGGCTGTGGTCACACAGGCTTCCTATACCACATGTTCCAACCACAAGTTCTTGCAACTACCAGAGGTACACTCCCTGCTCTTACCACAGGCACCAGAGCCTGCAGCAGAATAGGACAATAATGATAAACAGTCAAAATGATCAACATGCCCTAGAATATCAATATACACCTCCGTGTTTGCACTATTCTCTCCTTGGTGAATACAGGTGCAAAGTACTCATTTAGTAACTCACCCATTTTCGGTGAATCCATGCATAAATTCTCTTATTTACCTTTGACTGTTCCAATCCCCTCCTTAGTTACCCACTTATTTGTCAACAATGAATAAAATATCTTGGGATTCTCCTTAATCCAACTTGCCATGGAAGTTTTGTTTTCTTCTTATTGTCTACATTTCTCAAGGGCCCAATTTCAGTTTCCTCATCCTTACATATGCTTCTTTTTTTCTTTTTGACTAAACTTGTCATCGAAGGTTCGTGAGCCTTGCCATTCTTGCTTTTCATCCTGTCTCCCCAGCTCATGCCTAATACTGATGTCATTGGCATCTTCTCAACTTAGCACTCTCCTCCAAGGTCCAGATTTATCCTTATCCGTAACTTTCAGAAAACATATGGAGTTGTGTTTACTGTTCCCAATATGCTCCTGCATTGAAACTCCAATCAGCTGGCCAGGCTCATTTCCCAATACAGGGTCCAGTATGGTCCCTTCCCTGGTTGGATCTAGATATTGTCAAGAAACCCTCCTAGATGCACCTACAAAAATTCTGCCCCATCTAAGTTTGTGGCACCAAGGGGAGTTAAGTCCATATTGGAAAAATTAAAGTCACCCACTGCAACTCCTCTGTTGCTTTTACATTTTTCCCATATATCTGTTCCGGGAGTTTTCTTGGACACAATATTATTCTTCTAGAAAACAATACCTGTGCCACATTGGCCCAAGGGCGACACAGTGACAAAGCTGGTAGAGCTGCTGCCTCACAGTGCCCAGGACCAAAGTTTGATCCTGACCTTGGATGCTGCCAGTGTTGAGTTTGCCTATTCTCCCTGTTCCTACATCCCAAAGACATGCGGGTTTGTAGGTTATTTGGCTTCCGTAAATTGCCCCTGGTGTGTAGGAAGTACATGAGAAAGCAGGATAGCATGGAATTAGTGTGTATGGGTGATCAATGGTCGGAATGGACATGGAGAGCCAACGAGCCTGTTTCCATGCTGTATCTCTGAACTAAAGCAGAGTAAACCTCCTCCTTCTTGATCACATGTCCCTAGAATATCAATATACCCCTCCCTGATCGCACTATTCTCTCCTTGGTGAATGCAGGTGCAAAGTACTCAGGAGGAATGGCAGACCCATGTCACGGCAGAGACAGTTGTAGGCTATTGTAGCTGTAATGCACAGTGGGATGCTCAGGCCTTATACATCCCCAGGCTGCAGGCTCATGAGATCAGATGGGGCTGTGGTCACACAGGCTTCCTATACGACATGTTCCAACCACAAGTTCTTGCAACTACCAGAGGTACACTCCCTGCTCTTACCACAGGCACCAGAGCCTGCAGCAGAATAGGACAATAATGATAAACAGTCAAAATGATCAACATGCCCTAGAATATCAATATACCCCTCCGTGATTGCACTATTCTTTCCTTGGTGAATACAGCTGCAAAGCACTCATTTAGTAACTCACCCATTTTCGGTGAATCCATGCATAAATTCTCTTATTTACCTTTGACTGTTCCAATCCCCTCCTTAGTTACCCACTTATTTGTCAACAATGAATAAAATATCTTGGGATGCTCCTTAATCCAACTTGCCATGGAAGTTTTGTTTTCTTCTTATTGTCTACATTTCTCAAAGGGCCCAATTTCAACTTCCTCAAACTTCCTTTTTCTTTTTGACTAAACTTGCAGCATCTCTTGACATCCAAGGATCCTGAGCCTTGCTATTCTTGCCTTCCGTCCTCTCTCCCCAGCACGTGCCTAATACTGATGTCATTAGCCTCACCTCAATGTAGCACATTCCCCGAAGGTCCAGGCTTATCCTTGTCCGTAACTTACTGCAAATATACGGAGTTGTGTTTGCTGTTCCCAATATGCTCATGCATTGAAACTCCAATCAGCTGGCCAGGCGCATTTCCCAATACAGGGTCCAGTATGGTCCCTTCCCTGGTTGGATCTAGATATTGTCAAGAAACCCTTGCACATACAGGACTTCTCAGCTAGCCTGGAGGGGGCTACAATTTTTTCTAAGATTGATTTGGTGCGGGGATATCATCAGATCCCGGTCCACCCGCCGGACATTCCAAAGACGGCTACCATTACTCCGTTCGGGTTGTTTGAGTGGTTGCGCATGTCTTTCGGCCTTAAAAACGCAGCTCAGGCATTCCAGCGTGTGATGGACCATGTGGGTCGAGGTTTGCCGTTCGTGTTTATTTACCTCGATGACATTTTGATTGCCAGCCGTTCGGTCCAGGAGCACTTAGTCCACCTCCGCACTGTATTCCAGAGGCTGCAGGACCACGGCCTGATTCTCCATCCGTTCAAATGCCAATTCGGCCTGTCGGCGGTAGATTTTTTGGGTCACCGGGTTACATCGGCCAGAGCCACTCCTTTGTCAGCTAAGGTGGAGGCGGTCCGCTCTTTTCCACGCCCTACTACCATCAAGGGTTTGCAGGAATTCGTGGGCATGGTGAACTTTTATCACCGGTTCGTGCATGCAGCAGCTCGGGTCATGCGCCCCCTTTTTCAATGCCTCGCGGGTAACCCCGCCGAGTTGGTATGGTCCGCATCTGCAGAGACGGCTTTTGTCGCGGTCAAACAGGCCCTCGCCAACGCCACCATGCTGGTGCACCCGCGCTCCTCCGCCCCCACGGCGCTGACGGTGGACGCCTCAGACGTGGCGGTGGGTGGGGTTTTGGAGCAGCAGGTCGAAGGTCAATGGCAGCCCCTGGCGTTTTTCAGCCGGCAGCTCTCGCGAGCCGAGCTCAAATATAGTGCGTTTGATAGGGAGCTCCTGGCCCTCTATTTAGCAGTCCGCCACTTCCGCTATTTTTTGGAAGGCCGTTCTTTTGTGGCCTACACGGATCACAAACCTCTGACATTCGCTTTTGCTAAGGTTTCTGATCCGTGGTCGGCTCGCCAGCAGCGGCACCTCACCCTGATTTCGGAGTTTACCACCGATGTCCGTCATATTGCGGGTAGGCTGAATGCTGTTGCTGATGCCCTGTCCCGGCCGGCCATTCCCTCCGTAGCCGCGGTAGGTGGACAGGTGGATTTCCAGGAGCTAGCGGAGGCTCAGCGCCTGGAAGGAACTGCCGCGGTGTACACCTCCACAACCTCGGGACTGCGTTTGGAGCAGGTGGCGTGTGGCCCCACAGGTACCAAGTTGTGGTGTGACGTTTCCCTTCCACGCCCTCGCCCGGTGGTGCCTGCCGCCTTGCGGCGTAAGGTTTTTGAGGCCATTTACGGCCTGTCACATCCGTCCATCAGGGCGACTTCAGCCATGGTGGCCGCCCGGTTTGTCTGGCACGGCCTGCGGAAGCAGGTGGCAGCCTGGGCATGTGCCTGTATTCCGTGCCAAACCTCCAAAGTTCATCGCCATGTCCAGCCCCCATACCAGAGTTTCGAGGTTCCCCCAGTCCGTTTTTTCCACATCCACGTGGATTTGGTGGGTCCATTGCCTTATTCCCGGGGTTATCCTCATCTGCTGACGGTGGTGGATCGGTTTACACGTTGGCCGGAGGCGCTCCTATTGACGGACACCTCGGTGGTCTCCTGTGCACGGGCCCTGGCGTTGCATTGGGTGGCCCGTTTCGGCGTCCCGGCTATCATCACCACAGATCGGGGAGCCCAGTTCACCTCCTCCCTCTGGGCCGCGCTGGCACAGTTGTATGGGTTTCGTTTACAGCAGACCACCGCCTACCATCCCCAATCCAACGGGATGGTTGAGCGCTTCCATCGGCAGCTGAAGGCGTCCCTCTGTGCCCGACTGACCGGCCACGATTGGGCTGACCAGCTGCCTTGGGTCCTCCTCGGCATTTGTTAGGCCCCGAAGGCTGAGCTAGGCACATCCTCGGCCGAGCTCGTCTACGGTTCGCCCCTGCGGGTACGAGGTGACATCCTCCCTTCCAGCCCCCGCTTTGCCACCACCCGTTACGTCGGTGTTGGGTTCCCTCCGGGCACGGGTAGGTTCTCTGGCTCCAGTTCCGACCTCCTGGCACGGAAGCATGGCGGTCCACGTCCCGTCGGACTTGCGGGACTGTGATTTCGTGTTCCTGCGGAAAGATTCCCACCGCCCCCCTCTTCAGCCGATTTATCAGGGCCCGTTTCAGGTACTGAAGAGAGGGGCTGTCACTTTTACCTTACAGGTGGGTAATCGCCAGGAACTCGTTTCCGTATCCCGGCTCAAGCCGGCCCATTTGGACCAGGACCTCCCGGTGTCGGTGGCTCAACCTCCGCGCCGGGGCCGGCCTATGGCCGCCCCCCTGCTGCCGCCAGCGGCGCCTTGGTTGCCACCCCTCAGCCCCCCACCGCCTATGGTTGGGCCCGGGCCCCCGTTCCCGATCAAGCGCTCTCCGTCGCCTACGCCCTCCACTTCCGTGGCCCCTCCATCGCCTCCGGCGGCGGCGACCTCACCGCCTCCCATCACATTGGCGGTATCGGGTTCCCCCCTCCGTACGCGTTCCAGGAGGGAGGTCCGGGCACCCGTGAGGTACGGTTTCGAGGGTTCTGGGGGGGGGGGGGGGTCATGTAGGGACATACGGATTAGCGGGGGGGTCTCGAACACTCGGTTGGGCTAACGAGGCACGAGATGCGGGAGCGCGAGGTATAGTTGTGTCACTGGCAGCATCCAAGGTCAGGATCAAACTTTGGTCCTGGGCACTGTGAGGCAGCAGCTCTACCAGCTGTGTCACTGTATCACCCTTGGGCCACTGTGGCACAGGTATTGTTTTCTAGAAGAATAATATAGTGGATAACTCCCCAGCGCCTAATGGGATCTATCCCAGATCATTGAAAATACAAGAGTGGAGACTGCTGGGGCCTTGACAAAGATCTTTGTATCCTCTTTAGCCACATGCAAGATCCCAAAGTTCTGCAGGTACCCCATTGCAATTCCTTCATTTGAGGCAGGAAATAGAGACAAAACAGGTCATTCATAGGATGGTGAGGCTGTGGTAGAAAAATTGGTGGAGAAGATTTTTAGGGATAGAATCCTAATCTATCCATAATAAGTCTTTTAAGGGATAGTCAACATGACTTTGGGAGGGGGAGATGATATCTTAATAAATTGGTTGAGTTTTTTGAGGAGGTGACAAAGATGATTGAACGTAGGGCAATGGGTGTTGAATAAATGGATTTTAGTAAAGTTTTCAACACAGGCCTTCATGGTAGGCTGATGTAAAGGCTAAAGTACATGAGATCCACAGAGACTTGATAGATTGAATTCAAAGTTGATGTGCACAATGTGAGATGGACCCCTCCTTCAGATGCCGCTCCTGTCCCTCTCATTGGCTGACAGGCCAGGAGAGGCAATTCTCAGCATCATTGGTAACAGCGGGGGGCAATTAGCTTATATTGGTTTGGTCACCAGAACCTTTTCAGCCTGTTCCCTATAAACCTAGGCATTCTAGTGAAAAGGAGAGTGTGGGAAAGGGAAAGGCAAGGGGCAAGGGGCAAGGGGCAAGGGGCAAGGGGCAAGGGGCAAGGGGCAAGGGGCAAGGGGCAAGGCGCAAGGCGCAAGGCGCAAGGCGCAAGGCGCAAGGCGCAGGGCTCCCTGTTGGCTGTGTTCCCCTGTCACACGTCCGAGGAAGACTGAGTTACTGGGACAAAACTGAGACTGCCAGTACCATTGTGTGGTCAAGACTGGGCTGTCAGGAAAAAATCCGAGACAGCCAGCACTTCCACTGAGACTAAGGCCAAGTGGCCGGGGCAAGCCTGAGGTGCCAGTGCCTCGTCCTGTCCTAACAAGGGATTGCGCCCATGCATATGCAAAGACTGAGCTGGTCTGGCAGCATCTCCGGAGAAACGTCTAGGTGACGTATCGGGTCGAAATCCTTCTTTGGACTGACACTCTCACTCAGCCTGAAATATCATCTATTCCTTTTCTCCAGAGATGCTGCCTAATTGGTGCAGTTATGGATAGTGAGGAGGCTTGTCGAATGATTCAGCAGGATATAGATAGGTTGAAAATATGTGCAGAGAAACGACTGATGGAGTTTAATCTGGACACACTGCAGCCATGGTGTATCACTGTGGAGGGTGTGAATAGACTGGGTGCTCATTAAATGCGTTATTCGCCTTGGTCATCTAGACATGAGTCAAGCATTCCGAGTGTCATTGGAAGTGCACGCATCTAGGAATGTGGAGAGTATTCATTATTGTCTTGATATTCTTTATAGACCATGGATTGAACAATGTAAGACCTGATTTGGATTCATAATCCAAGTAGCCCCAGAAACACCTTCACATTATAAACTTGGAGAATGCAGCATTTACATTGATTAAGCCTAGATGAATGGGAGGGTGGTGAGTGGATTGGAAGCAAGTGAGGAAACGTCCAAGTTCAGAAAGTGTGGGGCTGAGGGGAATGTGGATGGTGTTTTGATCTGCTGCCTTTGGTCACTTTTCACTGCTTTTCACTGTACCTCGATACATGTGACAATAAACTAAACTGAACCGAGCTCTGTCTACCTAGATGACTGGATTGGTGTACTCAGATGGAATGTAAACATTTCATGACCCCTGCTGCCACTTTGACTCTGCTCCCACCTAGACCACTCTGACTCTTTCCCTCCCTTTGACATCTCTACCCCCATCTCTGGAGTTACCAGGTGAGTGCGTGTTGTGGTGGTTTATATGCAGTAGGTGAACGGGGGCTGTACCGCCAATTACTATTTGCTCTATCAGCACTTCCTCGTGTGGCCAGTTCACAGATCCGTTAATGAAAACACTTTTGTTTTATAGCAAATCTAACTTGGGAGATCCTACCGTTAATGTTCTGGCACTTAAGTGGTGAAAAATGTCTGTAAGGTAAATGGAATTATTTGTGTGCCAGTCTGAGTGCTTTGATTGTGAGAGCATGCAAATAGTGTCATTATCACAGAAGCTGCTTTAGAGATCATATTGCCGTACTAATAATTAGAATCTGGATGGCATGACTGGTAGGTTTATGGATGTACCTGCTCCCAGTCAACTTTTGCCAGGTCCTGTTTCATGACATTCATATCATCCTTCCCCACTTCAGATCCTTAATTTCTAATCCTTGTACCTTTCCTTATCTACCTTGAAACGCACGTTTGGAACAATAAGGTTGAGAGAAGATTGGTGGTATAGTGGACAATGAAGAGGCTTGTCTCAGGTTACAACTGATTTGGATGAGAGTGTACAAGGCTTGATTAGTAAGTTTGTAGATGACAATAAAGTAGGTGGTATCGCAGATTGCAAAGAGGGTTATCAAAAATTACAGCAGGGTCTTGATCTGCTGGGCAAGTGGGCCGAGGAGAGGCAAATGGAGTTTTATGCAGATAAGTGCAAGATGTTAAATTTTGTAAAGTCAAACCAAAGTAGAACCTTCGCAGTGAATGGGAGGGGCCTGTGGAGTGTTGTAGAGCAGAGGGATCGGGCGGTGGTGCAGCAGTAGAGTTGCTGCCTTACAGCACCAGAGACCCAGGTTTGATCCTGACTACAGGTATTTGTCAGTACAGAGTTTGTAAGTTCTCCCCGTGACCTGTGTGGGTTTTCTCTAGGATCTCCGGTTTCCTTCCACACCCCAAAGACATACAGGTTTGTTGGATAATTGGCGGGGTATAATTGTAATTTGTCCCTAGTGTGTATAGATTAGTGTTAATGTGTGGGGATTGCTCATCTGCGCACTCAGTGGGCCGAGGGGCCTGTTTCCACGTTGTATCTCTAAACTAAACTAAAAACTAAGCAGTGAAAGTGCTAGTGTAAAGTGTAGTTCCCTGAAAGTGGCATCACGGGTGGTTTGGGTATTAAAGAGGAGTTTTAGTGTATTGGCTTTCATCAGTCATAGGGAATGGATATGGTGAATGTACAGTTTTTTACCCAGGATAGTGGAATTAAGAACCTGAGAGCATAGGCCTAAGGTGAGAGGGGAAAGAATTAATAAGAATTTCTTCACACAAAGGGTGGTAGTTATGGAAAATGAACTGCCAGAGGAGATCGTTGAGGCACGTACAATAATAGCATTTAAAAGACATTTGGGCAGGCACATGGACAGGAAAGGTTTAGTGGGATATGGGCCATACCTAAGGAAATGGGACTAGCTTAGGTGAGGCACCTTGGTCGGCATGGACGAGTTTGATCAATGGGGCTGTTTCCATGATAACTCTTTACGACCGAGCACACACTTTATGCAGGTATGCCAAATAAGACAATCCACTGTTCATTGTTACCAATGGAGTGTGTCGATGTTGAAAGGCTTCAAGAATACTGTACGAGCATCTCTGAAACTTGTTCTGTCACCACCTAATCGTTTGCCCTCAGTCAGCGATCCATAAAACAGCTGCATTCTGACATCAGACCCTCTTGTGACATGTCCTGCTCCTCTGATCAGTGATTCCTTCAGTAACGAGTACATGTTTTTAGTTTCAGAGATATAGAGTGGAACAGGCCCATTGAGTCCGTGCTGAACAGCAATCACCAGTACACTAGTTCTATCCTACACACTAGGGACAATTAACCTACAAACCCACACGTCTTTGGGATGTGGGAGGAAACCAGAGCATCCGGAGGAAACACACGCAGTCACAGCAAGAACGTGCAAACTCCATATAGACAGCACCCGTAGTCAGGATCAAACCCGGGTCTCTGGCATTGGGAGGCAGCAGCTGTACTACTGCGCCAATGTGCCACCCATGGTGAGGAGGTTTATTTGGGACAGAATGTGTCTATCTGGATTTCTGTCTGAAGAGTGATTGGTTACATGGTGATATTGATCTAATAAGATGGGCAGAGCAATGCCAGGTGGAAGTGAGACCATATACATCAAAGGTCTAATAAGGGTAGAACAAGAGGAAAGGTTATGGAGGTTAGGCCAGTGGTCTGCTCTTCCTGTGGGAGTTTGGGAACATTTCTGGTGTGTCTGACTACACCTGCAGGAGGCTGTGTCCAGCTGCAGCTTCCCACTGTGTAGTGCCGTGGAGAATTTGATTTACGGAGAACTTTGTTGACTGAATTTAGCAATTAGTCACACTGCAGGTAGAGAAAGGAAGGAGGTGGATGACCAGGAGGAGCAGTAAGTGCAGGCAGGTCGTGCAGGAGTGAGTGCCCTGTGGTCATTCCCCTCGCAGACAGAGTAGGTCTCTCAGAGGAAAGTTGCAGCAGTAGCCAAGGTGTGGCACCACAGTTGGCTGTGATGCACAGCAGGGCAAGGAAACATCTCAGTGAGCTGTGGTGTGGGGAAGAGATGGACTTCCCCTTGGCTCAGAGCGAGATCCCAGGATGGTTTGTTGCCTCTCACGTGTCAAGGACAGGGATGTCTTGGATTGGATCCGGGACATTGTGAAAGGGGAGGGAAAACAGCTGAGATTGTTGTACACAATGGTACTGACAACCTAGGCAGAACGAGAGGTGAGATCCGACAGGGTGAACTTAGAGAGTTTGGTAGAAGTTTACAAAGCAGAACTTCCAGAGTGTAATCTCAAAATTCCTCTCAGTGCCATATGCCAATGATGGTAACAATAGAATAGATGAACGCATGGCTGAAGAACTGGTGCAGAAGGCAGGCCTTTAGCTGATGAGATCACTGGGATAACTTCTGGGCAGGTGTGACCTGTACAAGAGGGACAGGGTGCATCAAAACTGGAAAAGGACCAACATCCTCTCAGGGAGGTTTGAGGAATGGGTAGTAACGGCTTTTGATACCTTCATTAATCAGGGTGTTGAGTAAAGAAGTTGCAATATTGTGTTACAGTTGCACAAGACTTTGAGGCTGCATTTGGAGTATTGTGTTCAGTTTTGGTCACTCTGCAATAGGAAGGATGTCATTAAGCTGTAAAGAGCACAGAGAAGCTAGAAGAGGATGTTGCCAGGACTTGTGAGCCTGTGCTACAGAGAGAGGTTGTGTAGGTGAGAACGTTATTCTTTGGAGTGCAGGAAGATGAGCAATGATCTTATAAAGGAGTATAAGGTCTTGAGGGGAATAGATAGGGTATTTTACCGAACGTGGGGGAATCAAGAACAAGAAGACTTAGGCTAAAGGTGAGTCGGGCAAGATTTGATTGGAACCTGAGGGTCAATTTCTTCACACAGAAGGTGGTGGCAACATAGATTACAGCCACCTGCTCCACGACCCTTGCCTCCTTTAACAACCTGGGATTATCCCTTCCAGTGCAAGTGACTTGTTAGTGTTACCTCCTCCTCCTCCTCCTCATCAGTTACCCCCACCCCCTCTCCCAGATCTGCATCCCTCCGCTTCTGGCAGCTCCCATTTCCTGATAACGGGTGATACAATGCCCTCAGCCATGTTCCAGCTGTGCCTCTACCTTGATGCAGATCACTCCGTTATACCCTGATCTCCTCACTCCGCTCATCCCATTTACAGGCCTTTGGAAGGCTCTGTTCCACTTTCCCTTGAAAAGCCTCTCTCCTTTTGTACTCACTGCCTCTCCCATCTCACCACATTCAGGTGGGTTTCCATTGAAGTCTCACCTTCCTCATGCTCACTCCTTCCTTCACTCCCTCCTGGGTGATCCAGGGAGCACCAGAGTTCCTTTACTTTTCCCTGGTGTGGGAATACTCCTCGTCTGTACATAAAACATCTCCCATTCTTCAGTGACAGTGCCAGCTGCCACAACATCAACACTGGTGATACATGAGGACTGGGGAGAGCGGTCCATATCGCTATCTACTAACACAAAGCACATTATCTATGCTTGCGTAAGGAAACACGAGTTGAAAAGTATTCTGTCCATTTATTTTTTTCTCCAAATAAAATTTGGCAATCTCTAATTTTCTTTGGTATCCCAGATCTTTGAAACTTGTGATTTTTTGTCCACTGAAGAAATGGCAGGCGGGTTGGTGCAGTGTATTTCCTGCAGGTTATGGGCGGTCAAGGATGCCTATGGAGCTTCTGGAGACTACACCTGCAGGAATTGTGTCCAGGTGCAGCTCCTGAGTGAACGTGTTGGGGAACTGGAGAAGCAGCTGGATGACTTTAGGGCCATCCTGGAAAATGAGAGTTTCCTGGACAAGTGAGGTTGTTACGCCAGTGATTCAGGAGGAGAGCAGGTGGGTGACTGGGAGAAAAGGGAGTAAACGTGGAGAGCAGGCGACCCCGGTGGCTGTGCCGAATGAAAACAGGTATGCCCCCTTAGGAGTTGTCGGAGCAGAAGACGCTTCCAGTCCAAGCGGTGAACAGGTCGGTGGCTCCAATCCTGGCAAGGAGACTCGACTGGGGAGACCGACGTCAGGCAGAGCCATAGTAGTGGGTGACTCCATTGTCCGAAGTGTGGGCAGGAGATTCTGTAGCGGCAGGCGGGACTTCAGGATGGTCTGTTACCTCCCTGGTGCCAGGGTTAAAGATGTCACAGACCGACTTCAGAACATCCTCAAGAGGAAGGGTGAACAGCCAGAAGTGGTTGTGCACGTGGGCATGAACGACGTCGGGAAGAAGAGGAAGTTCTGCAAAGTGAATTCCAGCCCAAGCGAGTTTGTGCATGGCCTCAAGGACATCCCCTCTCTTCAGTCTATAGTAGTTGGCATCCGTCCATCGGCGAGAGGCGACGGTGAAGCTTTGATGCTGTCTTGTTTGGAGAAGGGAATGTTTAATCAATAGTCTATAATACCATTTTCCTCTGCCCCCCATCTCCTGTTTTCCATCCTTGCCTTTTCTGTCCACCATATCTTTGAATATTAAGAGGTCTGTTCTGCCGAGAATGAGCCATGTGATCAGCAGCACATCATAATCACACATGGCTCTTTGTACCTGCAGCTCACCAATCTTACTCATCACATTCTGTGTATATTGTGGACACCAGATTGTGTCTCTCAATTTGCTCCTATCCAACAATTCCTTCTCTGTCATCATCCAACACTCACACCCTCTGTTCCCCTTATTTATTTTTGCTGTTATTGTCTGGTATGCCCATACCCTGCTGATCTTGATTCAACTGTCATGACTTGGGCATTGTCCCAATCCTATTAACTTGTGACCCGTCCATCTCATGCAGGTTTCATCTGCCTCTGAATCTGAATGTACCTGCATGCATCATGGATGTTACCAGTCTACCACCTTCTCTTCATATTCTGTTCTCCCTGAAGCCTGGCCGTGCCAGCAGCCCAGAGATTGCCACCTGTCCACCTCTGGCAACATTGACAGACTTCCATTGCTGCCTTCTCCACATTGGTACCAATGTGTACCACTTGTTCTGGGTCCCACTTTCCTCTGCACCCTCTCACTCATATCCTGAGAAGCAGAGAAACATCCACCTGGAGAGAAGCAACCAATCCCACAGTCACTTTGACCCATCCACCTGTCTCTTCCACCCCTCCCTTTGTTCACTCACCCCTCTGTCCTTTTGCCAAACCCTCCCATTGCCTGCCCACTCTCTGCCTGACAATGACCCCAATGATCTATCTTTTTTTTAAACTTTTTCATCCATTCTGTTTCAGTGATGGGTTTTCTTTGTTCTTTCTCCAGGTGAATCACTGGACCGGCAAAGGATGTAAATTTGAGTGGTGGACCATCCATGGCTGGTGGTAAGTCTCGTTACTCAGATGGGTTCTAGTGAGAGATGGGAGTTGTCAGGGAGAGCTGACAGGGGGGTCTCCAGTGGTAGTGTCGGGCTGTGGTGCTGGGCTGTGGTCTCCACTGAGCCCAGGCACTGGGCACCAGCGCCAGAACAACAGCTGGTTCTGCAGCTGCACGGCTGCATTCTGAGCAAAGGTCTTCAGCTCCACCTCAAATGGCCGCCCCTGAATCTGACACAACCCTGTCAGTCCCCCGCACAATTTAGACAATTCATGAAGATCACCTCTCATTCCAAAATCTCCAGTGAGCTTCGGCCCAACCTGCTCAATCTCTCATACAGCACCCCATCCCAGGACTCAACCTTTCACCATTCACCCAACTGCTCCAGAACAAGGGGCCACAGTTTAAGAATAAGGGGTAGGCCATTTAGAACGGAGATGAGGAAGAACTTTTTCAGTCAGAGAGTGGTGAAGGTGTGGAATTCTCTGCCTCAGAAGGCAGTGGAGGCCAGTTCGTTGGATGCTTTCAAGAGAGAGCTGGATAGAGCTCTTAAGGATAGCGGAGTGAGGGGGTATGGGGAGAAGGCAGGAACGGGGTACTGATTGAGAGTGATCAGCCATGATCGCATTGAATGGCGGTGCTGGCTCGAAGGGCTGAATGGCCTCCTCCTGCACCTATTGTCTATTGTCTATTGCTTCCATGGCAGCTATACCTCTCTTTAAATAAAGAGACCAAGAATCTGTTGTGATGTCACTAAAGGTCTGCAGAGACAAAGCCAGACCTCTGTTGGAATAATATATTCAAGACGTGAGTGACAATTCACTTCTTTGTTCACAATAACGTGTCAAGCCAGAGACTGCTCTGCTGACTCAGAGCATGCGACCTTTTAATATCATATTTAATAGCAAGAAATGTGGAGTGGGTCACGTATATTTGTTAACATGGTTAACTATTGTGATCCAGAATTCTCCTCGTTCCCTTATCAGCCTTAACATTAAAGATCAAAAGTACAAGGTCAGACATGTTCAACCTATGAGACACTTCACTAAAATAAAGTTCTATTTCCACGGTACGAAGTGCTCATAACAAGACAGAGAGCAGTTCAGTTCTTCCCACAATTCCCACACCTCCTCACTATTACACTTCACACCCGGCAAACCCGGGACGGGGTATATTTGCTGTCATTGCTCCAAGCTGCAGTGTGGGAGCACCGATTCTGCAACGCTGGAGTTACCACGGAGCCCCTGGTCTCTGGCACTGAGACAGAACAGGAAGTGTTGTCCCTGTGAAGAAGTTGTCAGCAAAGTGCAGGAACTCTTCAGCTTGGAGGTAGTAACTCACCCCTTCCATTTATCTTCCAGGCCCCCCCAGGGTCGCAATGTGAATAGGGATCCGTATAACTACAACAAAATAAAGGTCAGTAGTACTTACGGTTCAAGACCATCGTGGGTTTTGGGTCTGGGGTGACACGCTGGCACACAGGCCTTTGGTCAATTTCTCTAGAGGGTGGGTGGGCTTTTCAAATCACACAGCAGCAGGAAGTGTCCTCAGGTCTGTTCTCTGGGCATTTTACATTGGCCTCAGCTGCAGTATTTGAGATTGTGTACATTAACACACAAACCCATTGAAAACCTTCAGTTTGTAACCCACTCCTAGTATCTGTTATTCAACATGTAAATTACTTCCTACAGACAATGAATGACTTCCCACTCTGTAACTCTGGTATCTGTTATTTCCACACATAAACTATCTGAACTCCTGCCATAGATCCAAGCATGTTACTCCCCCACAGATATCTGATATTAGAATCATGCAGCATGCAAAGAGACCTGTCAGCTTATCCATGCCAATCAAGATGTCTACCAAAGCTAGTGAGCTTTGCCTGTTTGGCCCATATCCCTCTAAACCCTTCCTATGCATAAACCTGTACAAATGTCTTTTAAACGTTATAATTCTACCCATCCCTACCAATTTCTGTGGCAGCTTCTTCCTTATACCCAGCACCCTATGTGGGAATAAGTCTCTCCCCTCTCACATTAAAGCTGCGCCCTCTAGTTTTAGACTCCCCTATGCTGGAGTATAGGCTGTGACCATGCGCCTTCTCTATGCTTCCCATGATTTCATAAACCTCCATAAGATCACCCCTCGGCCTCCTTCACTCCAGGGAAAACAGTCCCAGTCTGTTCAGTCTGATCAATCTGAAGAAGGTTCCCAACCCAAAAGGTCTCCTGTCTATTCCCTCTGCAGATGCTGCCTGAATCCAGCATCTTACTCCAGCATTGTTTTTGCTAAAGATTCCGGCGCCTGCAGTTTCTTGTGTCCCCAGCTGATCCAATGTCACCTAATAACTCAAGCCTTCCAATCTTGTAGTATTTCACCTGTGAATATTAGGTGTAGCGGGACAGGAGGCATCTCTGGAGAGAAGGACTGGGTGACATTTCAGGTCGAGACCCTTCAGTCTGAAGAAGCCTTATCCGAAATGTTATCCATTCCTTTTCTCCAGAGATGTTGCCTGTCCCACTGAGTTACTCCAGCATTTTGTGTCTACATTCGATTTAAACCAGCATCTGCAGTTCTTTCCTACACAATATTAGGTTTAGGTTCGGCTTAAGTTTATTGTTGTCACATGTGCCGAGATACAGTGAAAAGCTTTCTTTTGCATGCTTTCCAATCAGATCAGAAAATACTATACATAAATACAATCAAGCCAAACTCGAATGCAATAGATAGAACAAAGGGGAAGATACAGAGTGCTGGAGTAACTGAGAATATGTTTCTCAGCTTTGTAGTGCATTAGTTCCAGAAACAAAGTCCAATGTCTGCAATGCAGTAGAGGTGAATTGGTTTAGTACCCTAGTTAATGGAAGGACCGTTCAGAAGCTTGATAACAGAGGGGAAGAAGCTGTTCTGGAGTCTAGTGTTGCACGCTTTCAAGCTTCTGTACCTTCTGCTGGAAGGGAACAGGGAGAAGGATGACCAGGGTCTGACAAGTCAGTGATTGTGTTGGTTGGGTCACTGGTTGGGTCTAAGTCTGGTCTGTGTTAAACAAAGAAACAAAGTGCTGGAGTAACTCAGTGGGTCTGGCAACATCTCTGAGGAATGTGGATTGGAGACGTTTCAAGTCAGGATACTTCTTCAGACTGATTGTAAGAGGTGGGGGGAAAGAAAGCTGGAGAGAGGAGGGGGATTACAAATTGTGAAGCCATAGGAAGAGATGTAAGAGGAGGGGGAAGGGAGAAATAGGCGTGAGCCAGGTAAGGCGGGGGGGGGGGGGGGTTGTTAGAGGTCACCTAAAATTGGAGGATTCCATGTTCATACTCTTGGGTTGTAAGCTTGGTAAATGTTAAAAACCCCATCTCTAGTGTGTGTAGGATAGTGCAAGGGTCGCTGGTTGGCGAGGACTTGGGCCAAAGGGGCCGTTTCCGCGCTGAATGTTAATCTGAATCCTATGTTTAAAAAGCTTTGAGTCAAATGCTTAAATAGGACTTGGCAGAGAGGGATACTGTCTTAATGTGGGCAAATGGGATTAGTGTAGTTGGGTAAATTGCATGAACCCAGTATGCCAAAGAGCTCAATTCGATGCTTATAGAGTTGTAGAGTAGTGCAGCACAGAAACGTTTCCTTCAGGTAACCTTGTCTATGCTGATCATGATCCTCATCTGCATGACCCCATTTGACCACATTGGGATCTCATCTCTCTATTCCTTTCCTACCCATGTATCTGGACATTCCTACCCTGGGGAAAGGACTCCAACTATCTATGCTGTCTATGCCCCTCATGATCTTATTATCCTTTATCAACCTCCTTTTCAGGCAACATCCTGGTGAATTTTCTTTTGTCCAACTCCGTGAAGAGTTTGTGCAGGGGGCAGGGATTCGGATTTCAGGATCTTTCGGATCTCTTCCAGAGCAGGGGTGACCTGTATAAAAGGGACGGGTTGCACCTAAACTGGAGGGGGACCAGCATCCTAGCGGGAAGGTTTGCTAATGCTACATGGGAGGCTTTAAACTAGATTGGCAGTGGGGTGGGATCTCGTGCAGGACAGAGGCACAGGAGAGGTTAGAATGGAGGGTGGTGTAGGAAAGGTTGATGGACAGAAGAGGGAAAAAGCCGGAGAGTGTGGAAGGAGGGATGGTTTAAACTGCATGTATTTTAATGCAAGGGCTTGATGGGTAAGGCATATGAGCTTAGGACGTGGTTAGGTTCGAACGACTGGGACGTTGTAGCCATGACTGAAACCTGGAAAAGGGAGGGGCAGGACTGGCAGCTCAATGATCCGGGGTACAGAAACTTCAGGAGAGACATGGGTGACGAAAAAAGCAAAGGGGGAGTTGCATTGTTGATTAAGGAGGATGGCACGGCTAGGTTCAGAGGTTAAGTTCAGAGGTAACATTACGGACGGTTCGTCTATTGAAACTATATAGGTGGAGCTGAGGAACAAGAAAGGGATGATCAGGAAAGGGGTGTACTACAAACGTCCAAATAATCAACGGGAATTAGAAGAGCAAATGTGCCAGGAGATTGCAGACAGCTGCAGGTCAAATAAGGTTGTTGTAGTAGGGGATTTTAACTTTCCTAATATAGACTGGGAAAATCATAGCATGAAGGGTTCAGATGAGGTTTAAGAAAGCTATGGATCGGGATGGAGAGGGTCCATGTGTTAAAATGCTCAACTGTGGCAAGGCCAACTTTGAGGGTATGAGAGACCCTTCAAGTTGACTGGAGCAGGTTATTTGATGGGGAAAGGAACATCGGCCAAGTGGGATGTTTTTAAAAGTGTACTAAAGAGAGCTCAGGATGTGTACGTCCCCGTTAGAGTGAAAGGCATAGCAGGCAAACAAGGCAGCTTGGCTGATGAGGGAAATTGAGATGTTAGTCAAAAACAAGAAGGATACATGGGACAGGTATAGGCAGCTGGGATCAAGTGCACCCCTGGAGGAGTTTTGGGAACTAAGGAGCAACTAAAAAAAGGAGAACAGAAAGGCTAAAAAGAGGCCAGGAGATAGCTCTGGCGAGTAGCCTCAAGAACAATTCCAAAAGATTTTATAAATAATTAAGGGAGAAAGGGTAACTAGAGAGAGAGTGGGACATCTCAGGAATAAAAACTGTCACCTCTGTGTGGAGCCACAGGAGATGAGCAAGGTCCTCAAATGAGTATTTCTCCTTTGTATTTACTGAGGAGAAAGACAGTAGGGCAGAGGAAATTGGAGCAGTCACTGGAAGTGTCATGAGAGTCATTGTTACCGTCAAGGAAGTACTGAAGGTACTGTCGTGTATGAAGGTAGACAAATCTCCGGGGCCTGATCAGATATATCCGACGACATTCCGGGAAACTAGAGAGGAAATTGCGGGAGCCCTGGTTGAAATTTATGAGTCATCCTTAAATACAGGAGAGGTGCCAGATTGGAGGGTGGCAAATGTTGTGCCTCTTTTCAAGAAAGGCTGCAGGGAAAATGCTGGGAACTATAGGCCGGTGAGCTTAACATCTGTAGTTGGTAAGTTACTGGAGAGTATTCTGAGGGATAGAATATACAGGCATTTGGATGGGCAAGGGCTAATTAGGGATAGTCAGCATGGTTTTGTACGTGGGAGGTCATGTCTCAGAATTCTGATTGATTTTTTTGAAGACGTGAGCAAAAAGGTTGATGAGGGCAGAGCTGTAGAAGTTGTGTTAATGGACTTCAGTACGGTGTTCGACAAGGTTCCACATGGTAGGCTGCTCTGGAAGATTAGATCTCATGGGATCCAAGGAGAGACAGCTGAAAGGATAGCAAATTAGCTCCATGGAAGGAGGCAGAGGGTGATGGTGGAAGGTGGCTTCTCAGAATGGAGGCCTGTGACGCGTGGTGTGCCTCAGGGTTTGGTGCTGGGCCCATTACTGTTTGTCATCTACATCAATGATTTGGATGAGAACATACAGGGCAAGATTATCAAATTTGCTGATGATACCAAAGTTAGTGGTTTTGCAGATAGTGAAGATGGTTGTGAACAATTGCAGCAGGATCTGGATCGATTGGCAAGGTGGGCGGAGGAGTTGTGATGGAATTTAATGCAGAGAAGTGTGAGGTGTTGTATTTTTGGACGTCAAACAAGGGTAGAACCTACACAGTAAAATGGTAGGCCTCTGTGTAGTGTTACAGAGCAGAGGGATCGAGGAGTACAGGTGCATGGTTCCTTGAAGGTCACGTCGCAGGTAGATAAGGTAATCAAAAAGGCTTTCGGCACTTTGGCCTTCATCAGTCAGAGTATTGAGTATAGAAGTTGGGAGGTCATGTTACAGTTTTATAAGACGTTGGTGAGACCACATTTAGAATATTGTGTTCAGTTCTGGTCACCATGTTATAGCAAAGATATTGTCAAGCTTGAAAGGGTTTAGAAAAGATTTACAAGGATGTTGCCAGGACTAGAGTGTGTGAGCTATAGGAAGAGGTTGACTAGGCTGGGTCTCTATTCCATGGAGCGTAGGAGGATGAGGGGAGATCTTATAGAGGTAAACAAAATCATGAGAGGAATAGATCGGGTAGATGCACAGAGTCTTTTACCCAGAGTAGGAGAATCAAGGACCAGAGGGCATAGGTTCAAGGTGAAGGGACAAAGATTTAATCGTAATCCGAGTGGTAACCTTTTCACACAGAGGGTGATGAGTGTATGGAACAAGCTACCAGAGGAGGTAGTTGAGGCTGGGACTATCCCATTGTTTAAGAAACAGTTGGACAAGTACATGGATAGGACAGGTTTGGAGTATTATGGACCAAGCAAATGGGACTAGGGTAGCTGGGCCACTGCTGGCCGGTATGGACCAACTTGTTTGCAATCCAGCTGCTATTGTGATGTGATGTTCTCTTTCTTCTATTTTCAGTTTTTATTTCACTCTTGTCCTGACACAAACTTAATTTGTTTATTTTCAGGATTTAATAGAAGAGTTGACCGTCGTTTGGCCCGATCTGTCTAGCCATAACGCTCTTTGGTAAGCAAGTGGGACTAGGGTAGCTGGGCCACTGTTGGCCGGTATGGGCGAGTTTGGCCGAAGAGCCTGTTTCCACACTGTACCACTCTATGACTCTATAACTATAAATCTACGACTCAATATTCAAGTCTACACATAACTTTTGGGTTTCTGTTAGATTATGTGGAAATCCTCACTTGGATTCCAACCTGTAATTCCTGAGTATCTGTTTATTTACAAACCCCCAAATCCCTGGATTAGATCCCACCCTATTCCCAGATACCTGCATCTGTTTTCATATAGCTGTTCAACTTGATTGCAATCCAGCTGCTATCGCTGTGTAGGGTATGTGATGTTCTCTTTCTTGTATTTTCAGTTTTTATTTCACTCTTGTCCTGACACAAAATGTTAATTTGTTTATTTTCAGTCTTTACAGCCTGATTTGGACAAGGTTTGGCCCGAACTGTCTGGCAAAGACACTCTTTGGTAATGGTTTGTACCTAAGGTGGATAAATCCCCAGGGGTTGACCAAATGTATACTTGCACCTTGTGAAAAGCTCGGGTAGAAATTGTGGAGCCCTTGCACAGATATTACCATCATCTTTAGGCACAGGTGAAGTTCCAGTAGACTGGAGGGTGGCTAATGTACAGTTATTTAAGGGCACCAAGGACAAGCCAGGGCACCACTGGTGAGTGAGCCTGCATCAGTAGTGGGTACGTAACTGCAGGTGATTCTGAGGGACATCATTTACCAGCAGTTGATAGATAAAGACTGATCAGGGATAATCATAGGAAATCATATCTCACAAAGCAGACAGTTTTTTAAAGAGGTGACCAAGAGGATTGATTGAGGTTAAAGATCGTTGTCTATGTGGACATTAGCTGGGCCATGACAAGGTCATAAGTGATTGGAGCAGAATTAGGCCATTCGGTCATTCCACAATAGTGACCCAGCATCGATCCCTGTGGCACACCACTGGTTTCTGATCTCCAATCTGAATAACAACTCTTTACTATACCCTCTGGCTCTTGCCATCAAACCAATTTTCTCACCAATTGGCTAGTTTGCCGTGGATCCCATGTGATCTAACCTTCCAGCCGAGCTTACAATGCGATACCTTGTCAAAGGCCTTGCTGAATTTAGCAGGCCACACTGCCCTCATCAATCCTCTTCTAACTTCTAAATGTTGTGAGAGTCACTGCTTCCACTGCCTCGAGCAGTGTGTTTCAGATTCCAACTACCCTCTCTTGAAAAAGTTATTTTCAGATCTCTAAATCTTTTCCCACTTCTCCTAAAAGTGAGCCATCTAGTTTCCTACTATCTGCTCTGTCTCTTACTCTCATACCTTTGTGCATGTCCACCGGGTCCCCTTCAGCCTCCTCAACTCCCGGGAAAGCTAACGCTGTCTATCCAGTCGTTCCTCATAATTCAGGTGCCTAATCCTAGATCAGAATTATACAGTACTCCAGGTGTGGCCTGACCAATAGATAAAGTTGTAACACTGTTCTTATTTAGTGCCTGACAAATGAAGGGAAATATTGTGCACACCTGTGCTGGCAACCTTGTGTACTGCACACCTGCAATCCTTGGGTTTGAACACCAAAGTTTGTCTGTTCAATGGTTTAGGTGGCACAGTGGTACAACTAGTAAAGCTACCACCACACGGCTCCAGTAACCCCTGGTTCAATCCTGATATCTGCTGCTGCCTGTGTTTGTACATTCTCCCTGTTATTCTGTGGGCTTCCCAAGGGTGCTCTGGATTCTTCCCATATTCAAAAGATGTGTGAGGGCTACGTTAATTGGCTGCTATAAATGAAGGGGGAGAATCTATGGGGCAATTGATCATAAAATGGGTGCTTGGTGGTCAGTGCAGACTCAATAAGCCAAATAACTGACTGCTGTGCTGTACCTTCATATCAGTCAAATCTCCAACCCACTGGATCCCCTCCCACGGACACTCTCTCCACCATTCTGCCCCATCACCCACTCTCCCCACCCACTCTGCCCCATCACCCACTCCCCCCATCACCCACTCTCCCCCATCACCCACTCTCCCCCATCACCCACTCTGCCCCATCACCCACTCTCCCCCATCACCCACTCTCCCCATCCCCATCCCTCCCATGGACACTCTCATCACCCACTCTCCCCATCCCCACCCCTCCTATGGACACTCTCCCCCATCACCCACTCTCCCCACCCCCTTCCCACCCTTCAACGGACACTCGCACCACCCACTCTCTACACCCCTCCCACGGACACTTTCATCACCCACTCTACACCCCTACCACGGACACTCTCCCCCATCACCCACTCTCCCCACCCATGGACACTGTGCCTCATTACCCACTCTCCCCAACCCCACCCCTCCTGTGGACATTCTCCCCCATCACCCCTCCCCTCCCATGGACACTCTCCCTCATCACCCACTCTCCCTGCCCCCACCCCTCCTCTGAACACTCTCCCCCACCACTCACTCTCTCCACCCCCTCCCCACCCACGGACACTCTCCCTCATCACCCACCCTCCCTGCCCCCACCCCTCCTATGGACATTCTCCCCCATCATCGCTCCCCTCCCATGGACATTCTCCTTCATCACCCACTCTCCCCACCCCCACCCCCACCCCCACCATGGACACTCTCCTTCATCACCCACTCTCCCCACCCCCTCCCCTCCCCTCCCCTTCCAACTGGACAAATAATGTTTTGGTTCCTGATCTTCAGACTGGAAAAAATGGTCATCTGTGCATTTTCTCCCTGCAGATACTGTCTGGTCTCCACCAACTTGTTTTTAATTTCCTCTAAACATTTCTATCCAAATGCCTGTCCAAATGTCTTTTAAATCCATCTCTACATGACCTCTGTCAGCTTATTCCATAAATGTAGCACCGTCTGTGTGGAAAAGATTGCCCCTTATGTCCCCTTTAAATCTTTCCCCTCTCACCTTAAACCTATGCCCTCATGTTTTAGACACCCCAACCCTGGGAAAGCAGTCACTTTATTGCCTTCTTCGCTCCAGAAAACAGCCCCAGCCTGTCCAGTCCCTCCATATCATTTAATCCGTCCTGTCCCTGTTACATCCTCATCAATCTCTTCTGTACCCTTTCCAACTTAATGACGGGGTTCCCATAGTTGAAATTATTCCTATATATTTAGTTGGAATAATTCCTGTAGTTGGGTGACTGGAACTCTGCACAATAGTCCAAGTGTGGTCTCACCACCAATATCATTCAAAGACAGTTTCTGTTTCTCCTTCAATCCATCTTTCAGCTCTGCACTCTTGAAAACTCTTCATATTGAAACATTGCTGTTCCTAATCTCTTTCCACAGGCCCCAACAGTGGTATGCACACGGGAAGCCTGCTACTCAGACATTAACAGTGCATCGGTACTTTGAGAAAGGTCTGAACTACTACAGGTGAGGACCTGATGTGTGTATCTCACTGACATACAGCCCCACCACCACCATCCACGGGAGGAGAGAGAGACAAAATGAGGAAGGGTGGCAGAGACACAAATATATGGAAGAAGATAGACAGAGGCAGGGAGATGGAGAGAGAGAGAGAGAGAGAGAGAGAGAGAGAGAGAGAGAGAGAGAGAGAGAGAGAGAGAGAGAGAGAGAGAGAGAGAGAGAGAGAGAGATGGAAGGAGGGAGAGGAGGAGGACGGACAGAGAGAGAGTCTGAGGGAGAAGTGATGGAGAGAGTAAGAGTGACAGAGGGGGAGACAATGAGAAGGAGAGGGGAGATTGAGGACAGAGCACAAAGAGATGGGAAAAGATGGAGAGTGGAAGGAGAGAGCAACAGTGTATGAGTGGCAGAGAGAGAGTGGGAGATAAAGGATGCAGCGAGGGAGAGAGAGAAGGGGGAGATGCACAGACGCCTGACAAAACAAACAGATGTGGGAAACAGGCAGACACAGGAAAATAGATAGATAGTTACAGATAGATGTGTGAAAAGAGGGGAGGAGGACAGATGTGAAGAGATGGAGAGCTATACAGGCAGGGAGAAAGAGATGGATGGGTAGAGGGAGAGGCAGAATATAGATCATATAGACAGAGAGCTACGCAGCATGGAAACAGGGCCTTCAGCACCTCTTCCATGCTAACCAAAGTGTTCACCTCGAGCCACACCCATTAGGTTGCGTTTGGCCCATACTCCTCTAAACCTTTCCAATCCATGTACCTGTCCGTATAACCTTGAAATATTGTTATTGTACTCGCTCCTCCTACCTCTTCTGGCAGCTCATTTCATACTCCCACCACCCTCAGATCCCTTTTAAATCTTTCCCCTCTCATCGAAAATCTAGTTTTACACTTTCCCGCCCTTGGGAAAAGACTGTGATCATCCACATGATCAAAGTTCCCTGTGTTACACCCTGCATTGTTCCAGGCCTATCAGTACAATGCAGCACAGGAACAGGCCCTTTGGCCCACAATGTCAGTGCTGTTCATGATGCCAAGATAAACTAATCTCCTCCACCTGCACATGATCCACATCCCTCCATTCCCTGCATATCCATGTACTTATTTAAAGGCCTCAAATGTCACTATTGTATCTGCCTCCACCACCACCCTCAGCAGTGTGTTCCAGGCACCCACCACTCTCCTTTAAACTTTGCCCCTCTCACTTTAAAGCTTTGCCCTCTGCTCTTTGAATCTGGTCCTTATAAATTAAACCCTCCATAGCATTATCTGCAGAGGAATCTTGAGGAGCAAGTCCATAGTTCACTGAAAGTGGAAGCACAACATGGATAGGGAGGTAAAGAAGGCAGACAGCTTGCTTACCTTCATCAGTCAGATGTGGGTTTTACAATCAGGTGATCATGTTGCAGCTTTATAAACTTTGGTCAGGGCACATTTGGAGTATTGTGTGCAGTATTGTGTGGGGGGGGGGAAGAGGGGGGAATAAAAGAGAAATGAGGGATCTGGGGATGGGAGATGAGCACACTGAGGAAGGAAAATGGTGGGGTGTGAAGGGGCAGATGGGAGATAGTGAAATAAATGGGCTGCACCAGGTGTAGGAGGGGGGAACGGAAACGAGAGAGGGCATGGGGGTATTACTTGATATTGGTGAATTCAATGTTCATACCATTGGGTTGTGAACCTGTGTAGATGGACAGAGAGCTGCACAATGCAACAGGAACACAGATCAGTTTTTGTTCACAAATCGTTGCTACTCTCCAATGTGATTGTGTGCCAGAGAGGGAGAGTGTGTGGAGAGGTGGGAATACTGAGAGGGAGCGCATGGGTTAATGGGGATTAAGCAGAGAGGGTGAGGAATGTGGGGACGGTATGTTGGTGAGGGGGAGGAAGGGATACAATAATTTGTATTTACTTATGAGCGTTGAATGTTGATGTGCAGCGGAAACAAAACTTCTTTGTTTTGTTGCAGACGTGTGAAAGGTTGTGTAGACCAAGACCCAGAGGTAAGTCATGCTCAATTAATGGTTCTTTGTTACAAGGTGTTTATGTTCTGAGACAGGGACCTAATGTTACCAATGTACAGGAGTCCTCGGCGCTGTCTCTTCCGTATTACCCCCCGTGTCATATCTCCCCCCCCACCCCGTGTCATATCTCCCCCCCCCCCGTGTCATATCTCCCCCCCCCATGTCGTGTCTCCCACCCCCAACCCACGCATAAAATGTTACAAAAACTCATTGGAGTCTCTTGCATCTTATCTGCCAGAGGTCTGCCAGGCCTTATTTTTTTGCCCTTTAGTTTTCCTTTACGAACATCCTTTACAAGGATGTTGCCAGGACTTGAGGGCCTGAGCTACAGGGAGTGATTGGGCAGTCTAGGACTTTATTCCCTGGAATGCAGGAGGATGAGGAATGAACTTACAGAGGAGTGAGTATAAGATCATGAGTGGAATAGATAAGGTGAATGCACAGTCTTTTACCCAGAGTAGGGGAATCAAGAATCAGAAGCCATAGGATTAGGGTGATAGGGGAAAGATTTAATAGGAACCTAAGGGGCAACTTTTTCACACAGAGGGTGGTGGGTAAATGGAATGTTGGGTATATGGATGGGTACATGGATAATGAAGGAGGGATATGGGCCAAGTGCAAGTAGGTGGGACTAGTATAACAATCAAACAATCTCCTAGATGTTCTAGTGGCCAGAGATCCTAGGGTAACGGAGGAACTGAAGGAACATTAGGCAGGAAATGGTGTTGGGTAGACTGATGGGACTGAAAGCTGATAAATCCCCAGGGCCTGATGGTCTGCATCCCAGGTTACTTAAAGAGGTGGCTCTAGAAATTGTGGACGCATTGGTGATCCTTTTCCAATGTTCTATAGATTCAGGATCAGTTCTTGTGGATTGGAGGGTAGCTAATGTTATCCCACTTTTAAGAAAGGAGGGAGAGAGAAAACGGGAAATTATAGACCAGTTAGTCTGACATCAGTGGTGGGGAAGGTGCTGGAGTCAATTATAAAAGATGAAATTGCAGAGCATTTGGATAGCAGTAACAGGATCGTTCCGAGTCAGCATGGATTTACGAAGGGGAAATCATGCATGACTAATCTTCTGGAATTTTTTGAGGATGTGACTAGGAAAATTGACAGGGGAGAGTCAGTGGATGTTGTGTACCTCGAATTTCAGAAAGCCTTCGACAAGGTCCCACAAAGGAGATTAGTGGGCAAAATTAGAGCACATGGGTTTGGGGGTAGGGTACTGACATGGATAGAAAATTGGTTGGCAGACAGAAAGCAAAGAGTGGGGATAAATGGGTCCCTTTCAGAAAGGCAGGCAGTGACTAGTGGGGTACCGCAAGGCTCGGTGCTGGGACCGCAGCTATTTAATATATACATTAAAGACTTGGATGAAGGGATTAAAAGTACCATTAGCAAATTTGCAGATCATACAAATCTGGGTAGTAGTGTGAACTGTGAGGAAGATGGTATAAGGTTGCAGGGTGACTTGGACAGGTTGTGTGAGTGGGCGGATGCATGGCAGATGCAGTTTAATGTGGATAAGTGTGAGGTTATCCACTTTGGTGGTAAGATTAGGAATGCAGATTATTATCTGAATGGTGTCAAGTTAGGAAAAGGGGACGTACAACGAGATCTGGGTGTCCTAGTGCATCATTCACTGAAAGGAAGCTCCAGGTGCAGCAGGCAGTGAAAGCCAATGGAATATTGGCCTTCATAACAAGAGGAGTTGAGTATAGGAGCAAAGAGGTCCTTCTGCAGTTGTACAGGGGCCTAGTGAGACCGCACCGGGAGTAATGTGTGCAGTTTTGGTCTCCAAATTTGAGGAAGGATATTTTTGCTATTGAGGGCGTGCAGCGTAGGTATACTAGGTTAGTTCATGGAATGGCGGGACTGTCATATGTTGGAAGACTAGAGTGGCTAGGCTTGTATACACTGGAATTCAGAAGGATGAGAGGGGATCTTATCGAAAGGGGAAATCATGCTTGACTAATCTACTGGAATTTTCTGAGGATGTAACTAGGAAAATTGACAGGCGAGAGCCAGTGGATGTGGTGTACCTCGACTTTCAGAAAGCCTTCGACAAGGTCCCACATAGGAGATTGGTGGACAAAATTAGAGCACATGGTATTGGAGGTAGGGTACTGACATGGATAGAAAATTGGTTGACAGACAGAAAGCAAAGAGTGGGGATAAATGGGTCCCTTTCAGAATGGCAGGCAGTGACTAGTGGGGTACCGCAAGGCTCGGTGCTGGGACCGCAGCGAATTACAGTATACATCAATGACTTGGATGAAGAGATTAAAAGTACCATTAGCAAATTCGCAGATTTGGTCTCCAAATTTGAGGTAGGATATTCTTGCTATTGTGGGCGTGCAGCGTAGGTTTACTAGGTTAATTCCTGGAATTGCGGGACTGTCATATGTTGAAAGACTGGATTGACTAGGCTTGTATACACTGGAATTTAGAAGGAGGAGAGGAGATCTTATCGAAATGTATAAGGTTATTAAGGGGTTGGACACGTTAGAGGCAGGAAACATGTTCCCAATGTTGGTGCAGTCCAGAACCAGGGGCCACAGTTTAAGAATAAGGGGTAGGCCATTTAGATCGGAGATGATATGGATAGGTATGTAGTTTAAATGACTGGGTAAATGTAAAAATTGTCCCTAGTGTGTGTAGGATAGTGTTAGTGTGCGGGGATCGCTGGGCGGCGCGGACTTGGTGGGCCAAAAAGGCCTGTTTCCGTGCTGTATCTGAAATATGAAAGAAAAAAAAAGAAGAAAAAAAATGAGGAAAAACTTTTTCAGTCAGAGAGTTGTGAATCTGTGGAATTCTCTGCCTCAGAAGGCAGTGGAGGCCAATTGTCTGAATGCATTCAAGAGACAGCTAGATAGAGCTCTTAAGGATAGCAGAGTCAGGGGGTATGGGGAGAAGGCAGGAACGGGGTACTGATTGAGAATGATCAGCCATGATCACATTGAATGGTGGTGCTGGCTCAAAGGGCCGAATGGCCTACTCCTGCACCTATTGTCTACTGTCTAATATAGATGGGGCATATTGGTCAGCATGGGCAGGTTGTGCCTATGGGCCTGTTTCTGTGCTGTGTGATTCCATTACTATAAATGTGCCCTGCAGTCCACTACATTCTCCAGGGATACGCTTTGTCCCAGCCACCTGGACCTGATCCAAGCCTCCTTTTTCCTGACCTTTTCAGGACGTTTCTGCAACTTCAATTACCTTTTGTGCTTTCCTTTGCCGATACTGTAGTGGGATCTTGAACCTGAAATGTTAAATCTGTTTCTTTCCCTATAAACGTTACCTGACTTGCTGAGGTTATTTATTGTTTTCTATTTTATTTAGATTTCCAGCCAATCCGTCATCCAGTAATATGTGCTGATGTAATGTGCTCGGAGCACTTCCCTCTCCGCGTTTCATTAGTTTGTCATCGTCTTTTCTGTCTGAAGGATCATAGCTGGTCAGTCCACTCCTGGTAACCTCCACTTTCCTTTGTTCACAGAAAGCCAAAGCATGCTTCACAAATCTACCATCTGTGAAGAGATGTGTAAGTATCAGGTCCTGATGGAAAAAGCTCACAACCAGCCCATAATCCATGTTCCCCTTGATATCCAGAAATCTAGTAATCTCTGTTGTGAATGCCCTCAGTGGCTGAGCTCCCACACCCCTGTGTGATGAAATCTAAAGAATCGCCACCTATGAGGATGGGGATTTTTTTCTTATCTCAGTACTCAACAGCCTGTCCCAACTTGCAATCCCAACAACCACCTACTTCTACACTTCTCAACTAGAGGAACCAACATTGCAATAAATCCCCTCCCAAAGCCTATAATGGATATGCAAATCATCAAGAGGTTATTACTCATTATTTTCCACTCGAGAGGACAGGCCCATTCTGCTTAATCTCTCCTCAGGACAAAATCACTCTGGTCCAAATGTACCACAACAAGTTCACCCTGAGCTGCAACCCCTTAAAATTACAACAGATTTTGACAATAGACAATAGGTGCAGGAGTAGGCCATTCGGCCCTTTGAGCCAGCACCACCATTCAATGTGATCATGGTTGATCATTCACAATCAGTACCCCGTTCCTGCCTTCTTCTCATACCCCCTGACTCCGCTATCTTTAAGAGCTCTAACTAGCTCTCTCTTGAAAGCATCCAGAGAATTGGCCTCCACTGCCTTCCGAGGCAGAGAATTCCACAGATTTACAACTCTCTGAATGAAAAAGTATTTCCTCATATCCGTTCTAAATGGCTTACCCCTTATTCTTAAACTGTGGCCCCTGGTTCTGGACTCCCCCAACATTGGGAACATGTTTTCTGCCTCTAATGTGCCTAATCCCTTAATAATATATGTTTGAATAAGACCACCTCTCATCCTAAATTCCACCGTATACAGGCCTAGTCGCTCCAGTCTTTCAACATACGACAGTCCCACCGTTTTGGGAATTTACCTAGTGAATCCATGCTGCACGCCCTCAATAGCAAGAATGTCCTTCCTCAAATTTAGAGACCAAAATTCCACACAGAACTCCAGGTGTGGTCTCACTAGGGCCCTTTACAACTGCAGAAGGACCTCTTTGCTCCTATACTCAACTCCTCTTGTCATAAAGGCCAACATGCCATTAGCTTTATTCACTGCCTGCTGTACCTGCATGCTAACTTTAAGTGACTGATGACCAAGGACACCCAGATCTCTTTGTACTTCCCCATTTCCTAACTTGACACCATTCAGACAATAATCTGCCTTCCTGTTCTTTCCACCAAAGTGGATAACCTCACATTTATCCACCTTAAACTGCATCTGCCATGCATCTGCCCACTCACACAACCTGTCCAAATCACCCTGCATCCTCATAGCATCTTCCTCACAGTTCACACTGCCACCCAGCTTTGTATCATCTGCAAATTTGCTAATGGTACTTTTAATCCCTTCATCCAAGTCATTAATGTACTTCGCAAGAATGGCGTTGGAGAGAGAACTGAAGGCGACAGGAGGAGAGTCATACTGCGCGGAAACACGCCCTTCGGCCCAACTTGCCCACACCAACCAACATGTCCCATCTACACTGGCCCCACCTGCCTATGTTTGGCCCATATCTCTCTAAACCTGTCCTATCCATGCACCTGTCCAAATGTTTCTTAAACATTGTGATACTACCTGCCTCTACTACCTCCGGCAGCTCATTCCATACATCCACAACCTGTGTGAAAGTTACCCCTAGGTTCCTATTAAATTTCCCCCCCCTCACCTTAAAACTATGTCCTCTGGTTCTTGATTCCCCTACACTGGGCAAGAGGCTCAGTATGTCTACCCAATCTATTCCTCTCATGATTTTGTACACCTCTATAAGATCACCCCTCATCCTCCTGCGCTCCAAGGAATAGAGTCCTGCTTGCTCAACCTCCATATAATTACGACTCATAAATCTCAGGCCCTTGAATCCTGGCAAGATTCTTGTAAATCTTCTCTGCACCCTTTCCAGCTTGACACCATCTTGCCTAATACCTAATCAATGTCTGATATAAATGCAACAGGACTTCCCAACTTCTATACTTAATACTCTGACAGATGAAGGCCAGTGTGCCAAAAACCTTTTTGACCACCTTATCTACTTGTGTTGCCACTTTCAACAAACTATGTACCTGCGCTCCTAGATCTTCCTTCTCTACAACTCTCCCCAGAGACTTACCGTTCACTGTGTAGATCCTGCCCATTTTAGTCTTCCCAAAATGCAACACCTCACATTTCTCTGTATTGAATTCCATCAACCATTCCTCAGCCCTCCTGGCCAACCGATCAAGATCCTGCTGCAATTTTTGACAACTGTGGCAACGTATCGAGAAAGGCCCGAAATAAAGGCAAGGAGCCGGGTATTTCGGGAGGTTTGATTTTATTACGTTTGCTAGACCGGTCAAGTCTGTCAGAGTGAAATCGCGCCCAAAACCTTGTCCTTTATAACCGTAGCAAAGGGCCGTCCCCCTGAACCGGTCCATTCCCGTGCCGAGGGGTCGGTAGTGGTATGGCCCGACCCTTGGGAGCCGCCACAGGACACCGCCCCCCAGAACCGGAGGCACGAAACGCACTGGTGGTCGCACTACCCGACCGGACTGCGTACGAAAATCGGCCAACAGAGGGGCCGGCGGAGGCACAGTTGGAGGGACAGGTGGTGGGACCTGCAAAGAGGGGCAACCTCGTGACCGAGGCTGGGCAACCCGCACCGGTTGGTCGATGTCCAAGTGGGCCGGCTTCAAGTGGTCAATTGACATGGCCTCCGTCCGGCCCCCCATGTCCAAGACAAAGGTTGTCTGTCCGTGCTCCAGCAACCGGTACGGGCCCTCATAAGGCCTCTGGAGTGGCGTCCGGTGGGTGTCACGGCGCAGGAACACATGGGTGCAGTCCCGGAGGGCCGATGGCATGAACAGGCGGAATGTACCATGGCGGGACGTCGGCACAGGTGCGAGCTTGCCAACTCGCTCTCGAAGGCGCTGTAGTTAAGCTCCATCTTAACTATCTAAAATACCACCCACTTTCGTGTTATCTGCAAACTTGCTAATCATGTACATTCCCATCCAAATCAATGATATAGATGACAAACAGCAATGGGCCCACCACCAAACCCTGAGGTACACCACCAGTCACAGGCCTCGAGTCTGTGAAAAGAAACCTTCCACCATCAGCCTCTGCTTCCTTCCATGAAGCCAATTTTCTATCCATCCAGCTATCTCTCCTTAGATCACATGTGATCTAACCTTCCAGATGTTACAGGTGTTCCGGATGTGGCCTTCATTATATCGGTGACACAAAGCATAGATTCAGCGACTGTTTTGCCGGACACTTGAGCTCGACCCACCAAAGATGACTGGATTTCCCAGTTACTAACCACATTAAACCCCCTTCCCATTCCAACACTGACTTTTCTGTCCTGTGCTTCCTCCATTGCCAGAGTGAGGCCAGACACAAACTAGAGGAACAGTGCCTCAAATTCCACGGGTCGCTTACAACCTAATAATATGGACATTTAATTCTCCAATTTGGGTAACTTACCAAACTCCCCCACCTTCTTCCCCCCTTCCTTCCCCCCAGTCCATCTCTCTTCCCTGTGCTACACCTGGGCTCATAACCATTTCTCTCTCACCCATTTCCTTCCAACTATATTCCTTCCTCTAGCTTCACAATTTTCAACACACCCTCTGGACTTTGTTCAACCATTCGCTGATCAAAAAACCTTTGTCTGTATCCACCCGTGACTCATAGGCTTTGTCCTGCCCTTCCTCTCATCCAACTTCCTTCCCACCCCCCCCCCCCCCACCCCCAAAATCAGTCCAAAGAAGTGTCCCAACCTGAAACCTTAATGTCTTTCGAAGTTGCAACAGGCAGGAATGAAAAAGAGGACCCAGTTGATATGTATTTGGACTCAGAGGCCTTTAATAAAGTGGAGTATAGGAGGTTATTAAACAAAATTTACATGCTCGGCCATGAGGATAATATACGAGCCAGGACTTGGTCAACTGAGAGAAGATGGAGTGGGATAAAATGGGTCATTTTTTGGACTGGGTGGCTGTGACCAGGAATGATGCTGGATTAATGCTGGGCCCAGCTGCTCACAATTGATATCCCTGAATTGTATTAGAAGATCAGGTTGGATATGTCCAAGCAAAACACAAACTGCTGGAGGAACTCAGCATCAGTGGAGGCAGAGGGATGGTGCCTGTTTGGGGTCAGGATCCTGCACCAGCTCACTGCATGATATATCCAAGGTAGCTGACGATACCAAGCCAGGATTATGCAGAGACATCGGGCAGAACATGGCGGATGGAAAATAATGTGGAGAAAGTTGGAGAATTTTAAATGGTGGGAAATTGAAAGGTGTTGGTGTTGGGAGAGGTCCAAGTATGGGGTTCTTGCACACCAACCACTGAAAGTTCACATGTAGGGTAGTGAGCTATTTGTTCTGTGTTGAGCTTTATTTTAAGAGGATTGGTCCAATTATATGGGGCACTGGTGAGACAGGATCTGGAATATGTACAGATCCGCTGTACCTGCCTGAGGAAAGATTACCCTCAATGGAGGGTGAGCCGCATTGCTTTACCAGGTTGAATGGTGGGTTGGGATGGGGTCTGGCTGCTCCTCTGTAGAGAGAACGAACAAACTTGGTCTAAACTCTAGTTCCAAGAATGAGAGGTGATCTCATTGAAACACAAATTTTTACTGGATTTGATATGAATTTGATGTTTCCATTGCCTACAGTCTGAAATACAATTATCCCCCACTCTCAGCCGCCGGTCCATGCTGCTACCCAATCTTTAACCCCCTCTGGCCCAGTTTCACACAGCCTTGAGGGTAGGACTTCATCAAACCCCTGAAAGCCCTCTCAGAGATTGAATAGATGGAGGATGGCAGGAGAGAGGGAGAGCAGAAGATACGGGGGGGGTGGGGGGGGGGGGGGGGAAGGGGATTGACAACAGCAGAGATGTTTCAGGCGAGGAACTCCAGTGATCTGGGATGTGCTGCCTGAATGGAGCTCAGTAGATTCACAGCATTGGGTAAAGGGAACTGGAGAAAGTCTGGACTGTGGGGAGGAATGGGGAGTGAGACTCAGCAAGGAGCTCCACCATCAAGCTGGAACAAGCCTGATGGGCTGAGTGGACTCCTGTCATTCACCGATTCTCAAATCCAATCTGGAATTCCAGAGGGGGAGGGGATGTGGGACTTGTTCCCACCCTGTGCCTGGCTCTCCCTCTCCACGGTTCAGTAGTTGATAATCTCTCCTTATTTCTGCTCCTGATGTCCTAACTTAGATCCGTCCGTACCTGGTAACCTTATCTTTCCGCTCTCTGTTCACAGCAAATAATCTGGGGAAACGTAAATGGAAACAAAGTGAGTATCAAGTCCTGAGTATAAAAGCGAACACTCGATCCAGAGAAGGTGTCTGCAACTAAGCGCTAGTGGGGAGAAGTGATGTTGGTGACAGGACAATGGGTGGAACAGGAAGTGAGTGAGAGAAGTGAAACAGAGAACTGGAAGGCAGAGTGAGGTGAGAGGGGTACAGGGGAGAGATAGTTTGGGGGGAGAGTGTGAGGGAGGCAGATAGGTAGACCGGGAGGAAGGAGAGGGAAATAGAGAAGAGAAGAAAGAGTGGCAAAGAGAAATGCAAGGGTTATGGCCACATCATGCAACACAGAACCCTCAGTCCATCGTGTCCATGCTGACCATCAGATATCCAACTCCAACCACTTGGTCCGCACCCTACTCAGTCTTGGTAATTCAGGAGCTCATGCAAATGTTTCTTCAACACTGAAAATTTCTGCCTCCACCATCCCTTCAAGGAGATCATTCCAGATTCCAATCACCCTCTGAATGGATAAAGGTCTTCCTCGGATCCTCCTTAGACCAACACCCTCTGTCCCTAGACACATGTACCATTGGGAAACATTTCCTACAATCTATCTCTTACAGCATGGATACAGCTGCTTCGGCCTAACCTGTCCACACCGACCAAAATGCCTCAGATAAGCAAGTTCCATTTGCCTGTGTTTGGCCCATATCCCTCAATGTCTTTCATATCCATGTGCCTGTTCAAGAGTCTTTTAAATGCTGTTATAGTTCCTGCAAGAATGATCTCCACTGGCACCTAATTCCATGACCCAACATCCTCTGATTGAAAAAAGTGGTCTTCAGGTTCCTATTACATCTTGCCTGTTTCTTCTTAAATCTAGGACCTCTGACTTTTGATTGTCTATCCTGGATAAAAGACTCTATTCACTCTCCTCATGATTTTAAACACCCAAAACACATCACTCTCTCTAACTCAGGCCATCAAGCCATGAAAAATTCTGGTAAATTATTTCTAGATTATTTAGTCCTGTCGACTGTGCCTTCCCTCCACAGATGCTGCCTAACCTGCTCACTTCCCCTAGCAGCATGGTTTTCCCATCTATTCTTGGGCAGGGACAGACCTGGAGTGACAGAGCCCCAGAGGATGAATGGGTGGATGGGGCGGTGGTCGTCAGTGAATGGGGGGGAGGGGAGGGGGGAGGTAGTAGGGTTTGGGTTGACAAGGACAAGGGCCTGCCAGTGGGTTGGGGTGATAGTTTCTGAGTTAATGGGGGGTTTCCACAGTGAGTGAGTGAGGGGTGACCCTTCACCGACTGTTGGTCACCCTCACTCCAGCTCCTTTCCCAGAAAGGTTTTCACCACTTTCTTTTGCCCGCAGATTATTACTGAAGCACTATTGTATTTCTAACCGTACGGACCTCACAGCCAATCAACTGCACAGCACGCTACGATTCTGCAAATGCTCAGCGGGACAGGGGATGGAAAGGGATGGAAGAACAGAGACTGCCAGAGACACTCTGGTGGATGGATAAACAGGAAAAAGAGGCAGGTTGAAAGAGGGAAAGAGAGAAAGTTGGAGGTGTTCATGTGTTAGTCCTGTCGAGCTGCTAAATTCTCACTGCAGTTATCACCTGAAGGTAATATTCTTTATTGGAGACTCAGCTGTGACCTGTGCTCACATCACACATCGTCACTACATGGACATGCACCTTTCAATGTTCTCAAAATTATTATGGGGAGAGACCTAGAGGAAACATATGTACAAGCAGAGGAAGGACACCACACAAACAGGCAAAGAAGTGGTGTGATAGACAGATTGAAACTCCAGGGGTTCAGCAAATGCGAGCTATGCTTTGCTTTGTGGCTTTTAAGCAATAAAAAATCATTTCAAAACTTGTCTTGTATTGGTTATGTATGTCTGGACCTCTCCTGGTGCCATGGATGGAGACAGGAGGGGGTGCAGGTGAATGTGTGACCCACAACTGATGCAAGAGGAAGGACTTGGATTCCTGGGGCAGGGCAGCCAAACTGAATGGTCAGGCTCAGAGCTGGATTGGCAGAGTGAAGGGAAACCCACAATGATTCAGGACCGTTGGGTGCCTTCAGTAAATGAGTCTGCAAAGCAGATGAAACAGGCTGGAAGAAAGAAAACCAAGTAGAGGGTACAGTGGAGCAGCAGTTAGTGCTGCTGTCTGCCAGCTCTAATCCGTGTGCAGTTTATATGCTCTTCCTGTGTCCGTGGGTTCCCCTGGCACTCCTCCCACATCCCCTGCCCCACGGGGTGATCTGGGCCACAGGTAAACTTTGTGGGCCAATACGATTGCACAGACTGGAAGGACTGAAAGGGCTTTCCTCATAAAGAAATCCAGAAATGTGTAAAGGTTTTGAAGGGGTTAATTGTTTGTAGTTCAGTGTGTGTGGTTGGGGTGAGGTGGGTCAAAACGGCTTTTTGGCACATTGGCTTTCATCAGTCAGAGTATTGAGTATAAAAGTTGGGAGGTCATGATTTGAGGCAGCATTGAGAGGGTTGTGTCCTGTTCTGGGCACCATGACATAGGAAAGATGTTGTCAAGATGGAAAGGGTGCACAGAAGATTTATGAGGATGTTGCCAGGACTCGAGGGCCTGAGCTACAGGGAGAAGTTGAGCAGGCTGGGACTCTATTCCTTGCAGCGCAGGAGGATGAGGGGTGATCATATAGACGTGTACAAAATCATGAGAAGAAACGATAGGGTAGTCGCACAAAGTCTCTTGCCCAGAGTAGGGGAATCACAAACCAGAGAACATAAGTTTAAGGAGAGGGGAAAAGATTTAATAGGAAACTGAGCAGTAACGTTTTCACAGAGTGTATGGAATGGTGGATGAATGGAACGAGCTGCCGGAGTTGAGGCAGGTACTAGATTCAGGATTCAAGATTCAAGATTCAATTTATTGTCACATGTACAGTGAAATTTGAGTTACCATACAGCCATCTATCTATATACAAAAACTCTTGTTTGTTTGTTTATTTGTGACTGAACTTCAGCCAAAACTGTACTAGATAGCACAACATTTTTAGGCCCACCTATCACTGATTAGACCAAGCGGACCAGCTGGGCCCAAACTCCTCCCGCATTCGCGCAGCGCCCGATCCCCTCTCCCCCCCCCCCCTCTCCTCTCCCCCCACCTCTCCTCTTCCCCCTCTCTTCTGCCCCCCTCTACTCCCCCCCTCCTCTCCCCCCCTCTCCTCTCCCCCCTCTCTCTCCCGCCCTCTCTCCTCTCCCCCTCTCCTCTCCCCCTCTCCTATCCCCCTCTCCTCTCCCCCCTCTCTCCCACACTCTCTCCTCTCCCTCTCCTCTCCCCTCTCTCTCCCACCCTCTCTCCTCTCCCCCTCTCTCTCCCCCTCTCCTCTACCCTCTCTCTCCCACCCTCTCTCCTCTCCCACCCTCTCTCTACCCCTCACCTCCCCCCCTCTTCTCCCCCCTCTCCTCTATCCCCCCTGCTCTTCCCCTCCTCTCCTTGACCCCCTCTCCTCCCTCGCCCCCTCCCCTCCCTCGCCCCCCGCTTCTCCCTCGCCCCTCTCATCCCTCGCCCCCTCTCCTCCCTCACCCCACTCTCCTCCCTCACCCCACTCTCCTCCCTTGCCCCTCTCCTCCCTCGCCCCCACTCCTCCCTCCCCCCTCTCCTCCCTCCCCCCTCTCCTCCCTCCCCCCTCTCCCCCCCTCTCCTTTCCTCCCTCCCCCCTCCTCCCTAGGAGATAGATTTAAACTTTAAAATGTGAATAACTTTAAAAAATATAACACCTATTTCGATGAAACATCTTCCAATAAGACCACCGGACGATGGTAAGGTGGGCTTAAAATTGTCGTGCTAACGTGTACCGTTTTGGCTGTAGTCCCGGAACAAACAATACCTATCTCTTTTTAATATCATGCCAAGAGGTAGGACTTAAAGGGAACGTTTTCGACGGCGCGGGTTGTATTGCATAGAGCGCAGGAGGATGACAGCTGGTGTACAAAATCAGGAGAGAAATAGATAAGTTAGATGGGCAGAGTATTTTTTTGTGTATTTTTTTGAGTAATGGTATCAAGAACAAGGGAGCAGTTGGTAATTGTGCAAAAAGACAAATGATTACGAACCGTACGGACAATGTTTGTACACAGAGGGTGGTCGGTATATTGGGCGGACTGTCCGAGTGGTTAGTTCAGGTCGGGACTATAACCACATTGGCAAAGAACATTTCGGCAGGTACATGGATAAGAACGGTTCAGAAGGATATGTGTCGCCCACACTGCTCCCTTAGTACTGCCCCTCCCACAGTGTGGCGCTCCCTTAGTACTGCCCCTCCCACAGTGTGGCGCTCCCTTAGTACTGCCCCTCCCACAGTGTGGCGCTCCCTTAGTACTGCCCCTCCCACAGTGGGGCGCTCCCTTAGTACTGCCCCTCCCACAGTGCGGCACTCACTTAGTACTGCCCCTCCCACAGTGTGGCGCTCCCTTAGTACTGCCCCTCCCACACTGCTCCCTTAGTACTGCCCCTCCCACAGTACGGCGCTCCATCAGTACTGCCCCTCCCACAGTACAGCCCAACATTAATCTCCCATCCGCTATGTCCCCAAGCTGGCTACCACCCAAGTCTTTCTCACCCAAGATGGTACCTCACATTCCCCTTACTCCAAGCTGGCAGCGTCCCAATCCCTAATTCCCCTAAGATGGCTTCCATCCAGTCCCAATAGTCCCCAAAGCTGACATCCTGCCATCCCTTACCCCCATAAACTGGCTACCTCCAATTCCCTTTTTACCCACCCTGGCTACATTCCATTCCCCCAACTCCCCCTAGCTGGCTACCTCCCATCCCTTACTCGCCCAATCTGGCTAACTCCCATTACTTTTTTTTCCCAACCTGGCTGCCTCCCATTCCGCTTACACCCCGAAGCTAGCTGTTTCCCATCCCTTACTCCCCCAAGCTGTCTTCTTCTCATTCCCAATACACCCCCAACATCCCATCACCCTTACTCGCCCAAGCTGGCATCCTCTCACCCCTCCCCCCCCCCCTCAATCTGGCCACGTCCCAAACGTTACACCCCAAGCTGGCTGCCTCTCATCTATTACTCGCCTAAGTTGGTGACCTCACATTCTGCTTCCTCCCCTAAACTGTCTACCACCCAACCCATTCATCCCCAAGCTGGTAGCTCCCATTTCCCTAACTCCCCCAAGCTGGCAACCTCCCATACGTCACTTCTCCCATACGTCACTCCCTACCTCCACCACTTACTAACCTAAGCTGTTTTCCTCCCTTTCCACTCAATATCCCAAGCTGTCTATATCCCATCCCTTACTCCCATGAGCGGCCTGCCGACCATCCCTTACTCCCCCAAGCTGACCACCTCCCATCCCTTACTCCCCCAATCTGGCCACGTCCAATCCCTTACTCCCGCTAGGTTGCTACCACCCATCCCTTACCCCCCCCCCCTAAACTAGCTACCTCTAATCCCCTACTCCCCCAAACTGGTTAACTCCCATTCACCGGACTCCCACAAGCGGGGTTCCTCCTATCCCTTACTCCCACAAGCGGGCTTCCTCCCATCCCTAACTTCTCCAAGTGGTCTTCCTCCCATTCCCAATACTCCCACAAATTCCCAATCCACTTACTCTCCCAAGCAGACATCCTCACATCCCTTACCACTCTAAGCTGGCAACCTCCCATTCGTTATTCCCCCAAGCTGGCTACCACCCAACCCTTTCTCCCCCAAGCTGACAGTCTCCCAATCCCTAATTCGCCTAAGCTGGCTTCATTTCAGCCACAGTACTCTCCCAACCTGGCATGCTCACATCCCTTACCCCCGTAAGCTGGCTATCTCCCATCCCTTACTCCCCCAAGCTGGCTACCTCCCATTCCCTTGTTTCCCAACCTGACAACCTCCAATTCACGGCGCTCCCCGAAGCTGGCTTCCTCCCGTTGGGCCCATTCCCACACCCCCCATTCTCTCCTCCCCCAACCCTAATCTTACTCTCCCCACACTCCCCCTTTCCCCACGACCTCCCCTTTTCCCAGTACCCCTATTCCCCCCACCACCAAGCCCCCTCCGGACGACCCCTGTTGTCCCCCTCCCCAGTCCCCATTCTCAGACCCCGCCACCATTCTCTCTCCCCCAGACACACTCTTACTATCCCCCACCCCCCCTTTCCCCAGCACACCCCTTTCCCCTACTCTCTCTTGCCCCCAGCACCAACAGGTCCGGGGGGGGGGGCGGGGAGCGCATCAGTGAAAGGTCCGGGGGGGGGGGGGGGGGGGGGCGGGGAGCGCATTAGTGAATGGTCCGGGGGGGGGGGGGGCGGGGAGCGCATTAGTGAATGGTCCGGGGGGGGGGACAGCGGGGTGATGGTCTCCCGGGTGTGGGAGAGAGGAGAGAAGCAAGGGGAGAGAGGAGAGGGGAGCCCATACGCACAGACGCACAGCAGCGTCACGCTGAAAGCCTTCAATAAATCAGTAGGAGGGGGGTTGCACGAACTCTTGTCACATGGGCATTATGACGTCACACGCTGAAGGCAATGGAAAAAACGGCTGATTTATTAATTTTTTTACTAAAACCTCTGTAACTTAAAAAATACACGTCCGAATCAAACAAAAACATCATTTTCCAGCAGCGTTCAGCGTGGTGATTAAGGCGGTGCAAAAATTGTGGCGCTACGGTTTACCGTTTTGCCGCAATCAGCCGGAGTTTCGTGTGCAGTTTTGGTGTAATTTCAGGAAGGCAATCCTAGTATGGAGTGAGGGCAGGGAAGTGACAGAAGGAATATAGTTTGCAAAGTGTGGAGTCACGGAATGAAGGCATTGACTATTTTCTAAATGGGGTGAGAATCCAGGAATCAGAGATACAAAGGGACTTGGGAGTGCTGGTGCAGGACTCCCAAAAAGTAAATCTGCAGGTCGAATCGGTGATAAAGAAAGCAAACTCAATGCTCGTATTTATTTCGAGGGCTTGTATACAAAAACAGCGAAGTAATGTTCAGGATCTATAAGGCGCTGGTAAGGTGGCAGATAGAATATATTGAGCAATTTTGGGCACCATGTCTGAGCTGTCTCCAAATGCCAAATTCGCCTAAGCTGGCTTACTTCCAGTCCCAAAACTTCCTCCAGCTGGCATCCTCACATTCCCGTACTCCCCAATCTGGCTACCTCCCATTTCCTTGTTTCCTAACCTGGCGACTCCCATCCGCGAACTCCCCGAAGCTGGCTTCCCCCCATCCCTTACTTCCCCAAGCCGGATTCCACCCATTCCCCTTCAACCCTCAACATCCCATTCCCCTTACTCTCCCCAGCTGGCTTCCTCCCATCCCAAGCTCTCCCAAGCTGGCTAAGTCCTAACCATTACTCCCCCATGCATGCTACCTCCCATTCTCCATACTCCCACAAGCTGGCTACCTCCCATTCTCCATACTCCCACAAGCTGGCTACCTCCCCATTCCCCATACTCCCCCATGCATGCTACCTCCCATTCCCCATACTCCCCCATGCATGCTATCTCCCATTCTCCATACTCCCCCATGCATGCTATCTCCCATTCCCCATACTCCCACAAGCTGCCTATCTCCCATTCTCCATACTCCCACAAGCTGCCTATCTCCCATTCTCCATACTCCCACAAGCTGCCTATCTCCCATTCTCCATACTCCCACAAGCTGGCTATCTCCCATTCTCCATACTCCCACAAGCTGGCTATCTCCCATTCCCCATACTCCCACAAGCTGGCTATCTCCCATTCCCCATACTCCCACAAGCTGGCTATCTCCCATTCCCCATACTCCCACAAGCTGGCTATCTCCCATTCTCCATACTCCCACAAGCTGGCTATCTCCCATTCTCCATACTCCCACAAGCTGGCTACCTCCCCATTCCCCATACTCCCCCATGCATGCTACCTCCCATTCCCCATACTCCCCCATGCATGCTACCTCCCATTCTCCATACTCCCACAAGCTGGCTACCTCCCATTCTCCATACTCCCACAAGCTGGCTACCTCCCATTCTCCATACTCCCACAAGCTGGCTATCTCCCATTCCCCATACTCCCCCATGCATGCTACCTCCCATTCTCCATACTCCCACAAGCTGCCTATCTCCCATTCTCCATACTCCCACAAGCTGGCTATCTCCCATTCCCCATACTCCCACAAGCTGGCTATCTCCCATTCCCCATACTCCCACAAGCTGGCTATCTCCCATTCTCCATACTCCCACAAGCTGGCTATCTCCCATTCTCCATACTCCCACAAGCTGGCTATCTCCCATTCTCGTTACTCCCACAAGCTGGCTATCTCCCATTCTCGTTACTCCCACAAGCTGGCTACCTACCAAGGGCATTGGTGAGACCACACCTGGAGTATTGTGTACAGTTTGGGTCTCCTAATCTGAGGAAAGACATTCTTGCCATAGAGGGAGTACAGAGGTTCACCAGATTGATTCCTGGGATGGCAGGACTTTCATATGAAGAAAGACTGGATAGACTCGGCTTGTACTCGCTGGAATTTAGAAGATTGAGGGGGGATCTTATAGAAACTTACAAAATTCTTAAGGGGTTGGACAGGCTAGATGCAGGAAGATTGTTCCCCATGTTGGGGAAGTCCAGAACAAGAGGTCACAGTTTAAGTATAAGGGGGAAGTCTTTTAGGACCGAGATGGGAAAGTTTTTTTTCACACACAGAGTGGTGAATCTGTGGAATTCTCTGCCACAGAAGGTAGTTGAGGCCAGTTCATTGGCTATATTTAAGAGGGGGTTAGATGTGGCCCTTGTGGCTAAAGGGATCAGGGGGTATGGAGAGAAGGCAGGTACGGGATATTGAGTTGGATGATCAGCCATGATCATATTGAATGGCGGTGCAGGCTCGAAGGGCCGAATGGCCTACTCCTGCACCTATTTTCTATGTTTCTATGTTTCTAACCCTTACTACCCCAAGCGGGATTCTTCCCATCCCCTAACGCCATTATGCGGGCTCACTCCCATTCCACTTACTCCCCGAATCTGGCTTCCTCCCATTCCCAATACTCTCCCAAGCTGGATTCCTAACATTCCCCTTAATCCAGCAAGCTGTCCAGTTCCCATCCCTTACACACACTAGCCGGCCATGACCCATCCCTTACCCCCCTAAGCTGGCTAACCCACATCCCCTAACTCCCCCAGGATGGCTACCTCCCATTTCATTTTTTACCCAACATGGCTACCTCCAATTCTCCGAACTCCCCCAAGCTGGCTTCCTCCCATTTGTTACTCCCCCAAGCTGGGCTACCTCCAACTGCTTACTCCCCAAAGCGGACTACCTCCCATCCCTTACTCTCCCAAGCTGGCTACCTGCCGTCCCTTACTCCCCAAAGCTGGCTTTCTCCCATCCACGATCTCCCCCAGATGGTTATCTCCCATTCCTCATAATCCTCCAAGCTGGCTACCTCTCAACCCGTAATTCTCCCAAAGCTAGCTTCAGTCCCATTCCTAATACACCCCCAACCTGGCTGCCTCCCATTCTTCTTCCTCTTACTCCACCCAACCTTTTCACCCGCAAGCTGGTACCTCCCATTCCCCTTACTCCAAGCTGGCTGCGTTCCAATCCCTAATTCCCCTAACCTGGCTTCCTTCCAGTCCCAATACTTCCCCAAGCTGACATCCTCACATCCCTTACCCCAGTAAGCTGGCTGCCTCCCATCCCTTCCTTCCCCAAGCTGGCTACCTCCCATTCCCTTTATTTCCCAACCTGGCTACATTCCATTCCCTGAACTCCCCCAAGCTGGATAACTCCTATCCCTTACTTGCCGAATCTGGCTTCCTCCAATTCCTTTTTATCCCAAACTGGCTGCCTCCCATTCCGTTTACACCCCGAAGCTGGCTGCTTCCCATCCCTTACTCCCCCAAGCTGTCGTCCTCCCATTCCAAATACACCCCCAGCTTCCCACCACCCTTACTCCCCCTAGCTGGCATCCTCACACCCCTTAACCCCCTTAAGCTGGCTACCTCCCATCTGTTACTCCCCCAAGACGGCTACCTCACATTCCCCTTATTCCCCCAAGCTGTCTACTACCCAACCCATTCATCCCCAAGCCGGTAGCTCCCATGATCCAAACTCCCACAAGCTGGCAACCTCCCATACGTCACTCCCCCAAGCTGGCTACCTCCACCCCTTACTCCCCAAAGCTTGCCTCCTCCCTTTCATTGCAATATCCCAAGCTGTCTATAATCTCATCCCTTACTCCCACTAGCGGGCTACCTGCCATCCCTTACTCCCCCAAGCTAGCTTCCTCCCATCGCATACTGCCCCAAACTGTCGACTTTCGCTTCACATCCTTCTAATCTGGCTAACTCCCATTCCCCGAACTTGCCCTATGCCCCAATCTGGCTATGTCCAATCCCTATTCCTGCTAGTTGGTTACCACCCATCTTTTACCCCCCCCCCCTCCCTAAGCTGGCTACCTCTCCACAAAGATGACTACCTCCCATTCCCTTTTTTCCAACTTGGCTACCTCCCATTCACCGGACTCCCACCAGCTGGCTTCCTCCCATCCCTTACTCCCCCAAGCCGGCCACTTCCCATCCCTAATTCCTTTAAGCGGTCTTCTTCCCATTCCTAATACTCCCCCAACTTCCCAACCCACTTACTCCCTCCCCCAAGCTGACATCCTCAGATCCCTTACCCCTCTAAGCTGGTAACCTCCCATCCATTATTCCCCCACTCAAGCTGGCTTCCTCCCACCGCATACTGCCCCAAACTGACGACTTTCGCTCCACATCCTTCCAACATGGCTAACTCCCATTCCCCTAACTTCCCCAAGCTGACTACCTCCCACCCCTTCCTCCCCCAATCTGGCTGCATCCAATCCCTTACTCCCGCTAGCTGGCTGCCAACCATCCCTTACCCCCCCCCCCTAAACCAGCTACCTCTCATCCCCTACTCCCCCAAACTGGCTATCTCCCGTTCTCTTTTTTCGTGCAAGGCTACCTCCCATTCACCGGTCTCCCATAAGCTGGCTTCCTCCCATCCCTTACTCCCACAAGCTGGCCACTTCCCATCCCTATCTTCTCCAAGCGGAATTCCTGCCATTCCCAATACTCCCCCAACTCCCCAAACCACTTACCCCCCAAGCTGGCATCCTCATAACCCTTACCCCTCTAAGCTGGTTACCTCCCATTCTCTTGTTTACCAACCTGACAACCTCACATTCCCTGAACTCCCCGAAGCTGGCTTCCTCCCAACCCTTACTTCCCCAAGCCTGATTCCACCCATTCCCTGTATCCCCCAAGCTGATTACCTCCCAAAACTTACTCTCCGAAGTTGGTGACCTCCCATCACTTACTCCCCCAAGCGGGCTTCTTCCCATTTCCCTCAATATCGCAAGCTGGCTATATCCCATCCCTTACTCCTACTAGCTGGCTATCTGTCATCCCTTATTCCCCCAAGCTGTCTTTCTCCCATCCCCTATCTCCCCCAAGATGGCTACCTCCCAACCCGGAATTCCCCCAAATCTGGCTTCCTCCCAATACTCCCCCAATATGGCTGACTACCATTCCACTTACTCCCCCAAGCTGGCTGGCCACAAACTGGCGACATTCGCTCCACTTATCCTTCCAACCTGGCTACCACCCATTCCCCTTACTATACCCCAAGATGACTACCTCCAATCCCTTACCCCCCAACCTGGCTACGTTGGTTGAATTCCCTACTCCCCCAAGCTGGCTACCTCCCATTCCCTTTTTTCCCAAACTGCCTTCCTCCCATTCCCTTTTTTCCCAACCTGGCTTCCTCCCATCCCTTACTCCCCCAAGCTGGCCACTTCCCATCTCTTACTCCCCCAAGCTGTTTTCCTCCCATTCCCAATACACACACAACTTCCCACCCCACTTACTCCCCCCAAGCTGACATCCTCACATCCCTTACCCCCCCCCCCCAAGCTAGCCGACCTCCCAGCCATTAATCGCCCAAGCTGGCGACAACCAACCCCTTTCTCCCCAAAGCTGGAACCTCCCTTTCCCCTTACTCCCCCAAGATGGCTGTCTCCCAAAGCCTAATTCGCCTAAGCTGGCTTCCTTCCAGTCCCAATACTCCCCCAAGCTTACATCCTCATATCCTTTCCCCCCCGTAAGCTGGCTACATCCCATCCCTTGCATCCCCAAGCTGGCAACCTCCCATTCCCTTGTCTCCCAACCTGGCAACATCCCATTCCACGTACTCCCCGAAGCTGGCTTCCTCCCATCCTTTACTTCGCAAGCCGGATTCCACCCATTCCCCATACTCCTCCATCGGACTACCTCCCAAGCAATACTCTCCCATCACACTTCGCAACCTGGCTTCCCTCCATACCCCCCCCCCCCCCCCGGCTGGCAACACCCCATTCATTCCCCTTACTCTCCCCAGCTGGCTTACTCCCATCCCCTACTGCCCCAAGCTGGCTACATCCTAACCATTACTCCCCCGTGCATGCTATCTCCCATTCCCCTTACTCCCACAAGCTGGCTACCTGCCAACCGTTACTACCCCAAGCGGGCTTCCTCCCATCCCTTACTACAACTAGGTGGTTACCACCCATCCCTTCCCTAAGCAGGCCAACCTACATCCCATAACTCCGCCAAGCTGGTTACCTCCCATCGCTTACTCTCCCAAGTTGGCTACCTACCTTTCCCATGTTTCCCAACCTGGTGACCTCACATTGACCCAACTCCCACCCCTTACTTCCCCAAGCCGGATTCCACCCATTCCCCGTACTCCCTCAAGCTGGTGACCTCCCATCCCTTACTCAACCAAGCTGGTGACCTCCCATCCCTTACTCAACCAAGCTGGTGACCTCCCATCCCTTACTCCCCCAAACTGGCTTCCTCCCATCACACTTGGCAACCTGGCTTCCCTCCATACCCCTTCCTCCCCCATCTGGCACATCCCATTCCCCTTAGTCTACCAAGCAGGATTTCTCCTATCCATTACTGCACCAAGCTGCCTTAGTCCTAACCATTACTCCTCCATGCTAGTTAGCTCCCATTCCCCATTACTCCCACAATCTGGCTACCTCCCCTTCCTCCCACAAGCTGTCTACCTCCCAACACTTACTCCGGCAAGTGGACGTGCACCATCCCCCTAACCTACTCATGCTGGCTAACTCCCATTCCCCTTACTCCCCCAAGCTGGCTAACTCCCATTCCCCTTACTCCCCCAAGCTGGCTTCATCCCATTCCCCTTACTCCCCCAAGCTGGCTTCATCCCATTCCCCTTACTCCCCCAAGCTGGCTAACTCCCATTCCCCTTACTCCCCCAAGCTGGCTTCATCCCATTCCCAATACTCCCCCAAGCTGGCTAACTCCCATTCCCCTTACTCCCCCAAGCTGGCTAACTCCCATTCCCCTTACTCCCCCAAGCTGGCTTCATCCCATTCCCAATACTCCCCCAAGCTGGCTTCATCCCATTCCCAATACTCACCCAAGCTGGCTTCATCCCATTCCCAATACTCACCCAAGCTGTATTCCTGCCATTCCCCTTAATCCAGCAAGCTGTCCAACTCCCATCCCTTACTCCCACTAGCTGGCTACCACCCATCCCTTACCCCCTAAGCTGGCTAACCCACATCCCCTAACTCCCTCAGGTTGGCTACCTCCAATTCCCTTTTTCCCCCCAACATGGCTACCACCAATTCCCCGAACTCCCCCAAACTTGCTTCCTCCCATTTGTTACTCCCCCAAGCAGGCTACCTCCCATTTGTTACTCCCCCAAGCAGGCTACCTCCCATCCCTTACTCTCCCAAGCTGGCTACCACCTATCCTTTACTCTCCCAAGCTGGGCTACCTGCCATCCCTTATTCCCCGAAGCTGTCTTTCTCCTATCCCCTAACTCCCCCAAGACGGTTACTTCCCATTCCCCATAATCCTCCAAGCTGACTACTTACCAACCCATAATTCACCCAATGCTGGCTTCCACCCTTTCCCAATACACACCCAAGCCGGCTACCTCCCATTCTTCTTCCTCTTACTCCACCGAAGTTGGCTACCTCCCATCCTCTACTACCCCAAGCTGGCTACCACCCATTCCCTTTATTTCCGAAACAGGCTACATTTCATTCCCCGAACTCCCCCAAGCTGGATACCTCCCATCGCTTAGTCCCCCAATCTGGCTACCTCCCATTCCTTTTTTCCCCAACCTGGCTGTCTCCGATTCCGCTTACACCTCAAAGCTGGCTACTTCCCATCCCTTACTCCCACAAACTCTCTTCCTCCCATTCCCAATACACCCCAACTTCCCACCACCCTTACTCCCCCAAGCTGGCATCCACACACCCTTTACCCCCCCCCCCCCCCCACCACCTCCCAACCGTTACTCCCCCAAGCTGGCTATAAACTGCCTACCTCACAATCCCCTTCCTCCCCCAAGATGTCTACCACCCAACCCATTCATCCCCAAGCTGGTTCCTCCCATTCCCCTAACTCCCCCAAGCTGGCAACGTCCCATAGGTCACTCACCCATGCTGGCTACCTCCATCTTTTACTCCCCCAAGCTGTCTTCCTCCCACCGCATACTGCCCAAAACTGTCGACATTTGCTTCACATTGTACAGGGCATTGGTGAGGCCGAATCTGGAGTATGGTGTGCAGTTCTGGTCGCCAAATTATAGGAAGGATGTCGACAAAATGGAGAGGGTACAGAGGAGATTTACTAGAATGTTGCCTAGGTTTCAGCACTTAGGCTACAGAGAGAGGTTGAATAGGTTGGGTCTTTATTCTTTGGAGCGTAGAAGGTTGAGGGGGGACTTGATAGAGGTTTTTAAAATTTTGAGAGGACGGACAGAGTTGACGTGGGTAGGCTTTTCCCTTTGAGAGTGGGGAAGATTCCAACAAGGGGACATAGCTTCAGAATTGAGGGACAAAGGTTTAGGGGTAACATGAGGGGGAACTTCTTTACTCAGAGGGTTGTGGCTGTATGGAATGGGCTTCCGGTGGAAGTGGTGGAGGCTGGCTCGATTTTATTATTTAAGAGTAAATTGGATAGGTATATGGATAGGAGGGGATTGGAGGGTTATGGTCTGAGTGCAGGTAGATGAGACTAGGTCAGGAAGAATGGTCGGCGTGGACTGGTAGGGCCGGACAGGCCTGTTTCCATGCTGTAGTTGTTATATGTTATATGTTTTATATCCTTCCAACCTGGCTAACTTCCATTCCCCTAATTCTATGAAGATGACTACCTCCCATCCCTTACTCCCCCAATCTGGCTACCACCAATCCCTTACTCCCACTAGCTGGCTACCTGCCATCCCTTACTCCCCCAAGCAGTCTTTCGCCCATCCCCAAACTTCCCCAAGTCGGCTACATCCAATTCCCCATAAACCCCGCAGCTGGCTACTTGTGATTCCCCCAAATCTGGCTTCTTCCCATTCCCAACACCCCCCCCCCCCAATAGGGCAGCCTCCCATTCCACTTACTTCCCAAAGCTCGCTACCACCCAACCCTACTCTCCCAAATCTGTTACCTCCCATTCCCCTTACTCCCACATGCTGGCTTCCTCCAAACCCATACTCCCCAAGCTGGCTACCTCCCATTCCCTTTACTCCACCAAGCTGCATCCTCACATCCCTACCCTCCCTTCAGTTGGCATTCTACCATTCCCCTTGCTCCTCCAAACTGGCTCCATCCAAAACTAATTTCCCCAAAGCTGGCTTCCTCCCAGTCCCTTACTCATTCAAGCTGTCATGCTTCCATTCCCAATAATTTCCCAATCTGGCTTCCTCCCATATGTTACTTCCCCAAGCCAGCTACTTCCCATCCTTTACTCCCCCAAGCTGGCTTCCTCCCATTCCCCACAATATCCCGTTGGCAATCTCTGATCCCTTACTCCCACTAGCTGTCTACCTGCCGTGCCTTACTCCCCTAAGATGGCTTTCTCCCATCACCTAACTCCTCCAAGACGGTTACCCCCCATTCCCCATAATCCTCCAAGCTGGCTACCTCCGAACCCGTAATTCCCCCAAATCTGGCTTCTTTCCATTCCAGTACTCCCCCAAGCTGGCTGCCTCCCATTCCCCTTACTACCCAAAGCTGGCTACCACCCATCCCTTTCTCCCCAAACTGGCATCTCCCATTCATTCCCCTCACTCCCCCAGCTGACTCCCTCCCATCCCTATCTCCCGCAAGCTGGGAACGCCCATTCCCCGTACTCCCAAAGCTGGCTTCCTCCCATCTTTCCTTCCATCCGTTTTTCTCCTATGCTGGTTTCCTCCCATCCCTTACTCCTCCAAGCTGGCTACTTACCATCCCTTAATCCCCCTAGCTGGCTACTTACCATCCCTTAATCCCCCATGCTGCCATCCTCCCATTCCCAATACTCCCCCAACATCCCACCACACTGAGTCCCAAGCAGGCATCCTCACATCCCTTACCCCCCTAAGATGGCTGCCTCCCATTTCACTTACTCCCCCAAGCTGGCTACCACCCAACCCTTTCTCCCCCAAGCTGGTACCGCCCATTCCACTTACTCCCGCAAGCTGGCTTCCTCCATCCCTTACACCCCCAGGCTGGCTACCTCCCATTCACCTTACTCCACCAAGCTGGGAGGTAATCAGCTTGGGGGACTACAAGCAATGGTGGAATCAGGCTTGGGGAAGCAATGGGTGGGAGGAAGCCAGCTTCAGGGAGTTCTGGAAATGGGAGGTGGTCAGGTTGGGAAACAAGGCAATAGGAGGTAGCCAGCTTGGGGGAGTAAGGGATGGGGGGTAGCCAGCTTACGGTGGTAAGGGATGGGAGGATGCCAGTTTGGGGAGCACTGTGACTAGAACGAAGCCCGCTTAGGCGAATTGGGGATTGGGAGACAGCCAACATGGGGGAGTAAGGGGAGTGGGAGGTAACAGCTTGGGTGAGAAATGGTCGGGTGGTAGACAGCTTGGGGATTAACGGAGGGTGAGGAAGGGATATGGAGGGCAGCCAGGTTGGGAAGTGTGATGGGAGGAAGCCAGCTTGGGGGAGGGAGTAAGGGATGGGTGGTTACCAGCTTGGGAGAGTAAGGTTTGGGAAGTAGTTAGTTCCACGGAGTACGGGGAATGAGTGGAATCCCGCTTGGGGAAGTATGGGGTGGGAGGAAGCCAGCTTCGGGAGTTCGGTGAATGTGAGGTCGCCAGGTTGGGAAACATGGGAATTCAGGATATCTTTATTTGTTATCCAAAAAACAAGTCTTTTGGATGAGATTTGGTCACCCACAGTCCAACAATATGAGCAGTAAAATAAGCAAATTACACAACCCCAACCAACACAAAACACAACAAAAATAAAGAAACATCCATCACAGTGAGTCTCCTCCAGTCACCTCCTCACTGTGATTGAAGGCCAGGATGTCTTTCCTCTTCCCCTGATGTCTTCTCCTGCGGTCAGGCTGTTGAAGCTGCCACGTTCCAGGCCACGCCGGACGGTGTAAGGTCCGCGGTGAGCCGACCCAAGCTCCGCGATCCGGGGCGGGCCGACCCAAGCTCCGCGATCCGGGGCGGGCGAACACGCTGCAGCTGCCGGAGCTCCCGATGTCGGCATCCATGCGGCCCGAGCCAAAGGCGAGTCGCAGCCGCTCCCGCAGCCTCCGAAGACAGCCGGCTCCGCTAATGGTGAGTCCGGTCGGTCCGCGGGCTCTGTGAACCAGAGCCCAGGTGGTCCCGGGTGGAGGCCGCCAGCTCCAGGTGTTTGGCCGATGGTAAGCTGCAGCAGGAACGGAGACACCACCCACAAACAAAGGTCGGGTCTCCATTCGGAAGGGACAAATTTACAATTATACAGTTATACAGAGGATGGGATGAAGCCAGATTAGGGGATAAAGGGATGGAAGGAAGGATGGGAGGAAGCAAGCTTGGGGGAGTAGTGGGAATGGGAGGTACCATCTTGCGGGAGTAAGGGATGGGAGGTAGTCAGCTTGGGGGTGTGATGCGAATGGGAGATACCAGCTTGGTGGGGAAAGGGTTGGGTGGTAGCCAGCTTGGGGGTGTAAGGGGAAAGAAGTAAGTGGAATGGGAGGCAGCCAGCTTTGGGAAGTATTGGGAATGGGAGGAAGCCGGATTTGAGGGAATTGCGGGTTGGGAGGTATCCTGCTTGGGGGATTATGGGGAATGGGAAATAACCGTCTTGGGGGTTAGGTGATGGGAGAAAGACAGCTTGGGGGAGTAAAGGATGGGATATAGCCAGCTTGGGGGAGTAACGTATGGGAGGAAGCTAGCTTGGGAGAGTATTGGGAATGGGAGGAAGACGGCTTGCAGGAGTAAGTGATTTGGGATGAAGCCAGCTTTGGTGAAATTAGGGATTGGATGGAGCCAGTTTGGGGGAGAAAGGAAATGGGAGGATGCCAGCTGAGGGGGGCGGGGGGAAGGGATGTGAGGATGCCATCTTGGTGAAGTAAACGGAATGGGAGGTAGACAGCTTGGGGGGGAGTAAAGGATTGGAGGAAGTCAGCTTGCGGGAGTAAGGGGAACGGAGTGACCAGCTTGGG